>NC_134560.1:29445399-29745399 GCF_025594145.1 Primulina tabacum | reverse complement strand
GGATTAAGAAAGAAATTTTATTTGGGATCAAGCAGACGTAATTACATTTTAGAACTTAAGTTTTATCAGAGTAGCGCAGTGGAAACGTGGATTTTTGGGATACTAGAACTAAGTCTAAACTTTAGGTTATTAAGGATAAGCGAATTTCGAGGACGAAATTCAATTTAAGGGGGGAAGATTGTAACGCCCGAAAATTTTAAGGTCCACGCAAACCACGTGCATGCGATTATTAAATTCTATTGTATTTTAATTAATTGTTTTAATTGTATTAATTAATTATGTTGTGCATAATTACATGTTTAAAATATATTTTTGTTATATGATTGCATTAAAATCGTATTTTTAAGGATTATTCAAGTGACGATCGAGGAACGGGGACCGAGGGCTGTAAAACGTAAAATATTTTTATTAAATAATTATTTTTAATTATTTAAAATATGATCGATGCTTTTTAGTATTTTTGAAAATGAAGGGTTTTGAGGTGATTTTATACGTCGGGACGTAAATTTTATCGGTGTTGGTTTTTCAACAAAATTACGAACTCTTTGGCAACCCGGCTATTTAATTCACAAACTTATTTTTACCCAAAACTATTTTATATTTTAATTAAAAAACTAAATGAGCACTAATGGGCCTAATTATATGTTGAAGGGGCCTAAGCCTATTTAGTGAAGTAATTAACTATAAAATGCATTAAAAACCCTCCCCAAAACATACAAAACTCACGTCTCACACACTCCATATATTCTGAAACACTTCGGCCAGCCCTACACGAAGCACACACACCACACTTTTGAAGGAAATATTTCGGTAGAAAGCTAAGGAAGGTGATAGCCGCGGTTCTCGCCCGTTCTTCGCAATCGTCAACAAATTTTCGTGCGTAAATTACGCAAAGACACGCCATAAATCTCCTTTTCTCGTCGATCACACCATATTACATGTTTTAATTATGTTTGCATGGAAAATATGTTGATCTTTTATGTATTTTCGTTTTTAATCCATATCATGTCAAAAACTTATGCTTTCATGATCCAAACTTATGATAACTTTGCATTAAGGGGCTGCCATGTTAGGGGCTTCATAGGGGACGTTTTTCCACTGGATTTAGAGTCCTTAAGGGCATGAACAAGGGCTGGACAGGACCATGTATCATAGGAAAAGAAAATTTAGAGTCCTAGTGGGTTGGGACTCTTTCGCTAGGGTTCACTAGGGCTTGCGGCGGCTTTCTGCTGTCAAGGGCACGACCAAGGGGCTTAGGATGGTGCTGCCAGGGTCTTAGACAGGTTGCACAAAGGCTGTACCAATTGATTAAGGGTTGGAGCCGAAGAAGGGGGAGTTCAAATTCTATTAGAACTAGGATTCCTTGTGCAGAAATTCAGTAGCTGGTAGGGAAGTGTTCAAAGGACTAAATGGGCTTGATTTGGGTTGTAAAAGGTTTAGTTATGTGTTAGGAGGCTTTAGTTCAAGTTTGGTAAGTTTTGGTTAAGTTTCGAGTCCATACGAGTCAAAACCGGGATGTACGTTTAAGGTTAAAAACGAATCGAGGAATCTATCGAAAAGCTAGTTTTAAGCCTTATAAAACTATGAAAAATTAGGTTTAAGCTTAAATAATTAATATAAGTCTAAGCTTTTAATTTGGGAATTTTATATGAAAGTTTGGTTTAATTCGGGATTAAAACGCATTAAAATGTTATATTTAAAGATAAATTTAAAAGTCAACGAATTAAGCTAAATAAAAATATGAGAAAATTCTTGTAGGCTTAAATAATTATTTGGGACATGTTAGAGTCATGAAATCAAGAAAAAAGACAGAAACGTAAAATGTCGAGTCCAAGGGTAAAACAGTCTTTTTACACCGGGAAATTAGTAAAGGTCATGGCAGTGCCCTAAATGCTATTTTTATGAAAATATGATTATTTTTAAATATTTATGAATTGTTCATGATTAAATGATGATTTTTAAATGTCTAAGGGATTTTTATGATTTAAGAAGACAGTTAAAATACATGTTGTATGCTTGGTCTCAAAAATGAAAAACGTAATGATATTCATGATTTTTCTAAAGTGATGTGAATGAAAAATTTTGAAAGATGTGAAATAATTGTGGCTAATTCGTTAATGTTGGCGACGTCGTTGGGGTTATGGTCTCAGTGGGAGCCCGACGATCGTGTCTCCATCATTGCGAATATGTGGTGACGGTTTTGTGGTAACGGAAGAATGAGAATATCGTGAGGAAAAAAGGCCCCAGAGGGAGCCCATTTATGGGAAAAGGCCTCAGAGGGAGCCCCGACGATCATATTTCTATTCGAATCATGATAGGCCAGGGCCCAGTTGACCGGTGAGAGTGTTGCTGGTGTCCCCCGCCGCCCAGTACTGTGGTTTTATGTAGATGGATCAATCGACCCTCATGAGCATGATCAGGAAAGTCACAATTAACGATCTGAATTCAACAAAAGAAAAGAGAAAAAGAAAAGGAAAATGTTCATGATCATGTTAAAGGTTTTATGTCATGTCATGTTGAGGAAAAAGGAAAAAGTTAAGGTTTATGATTGCATGTCATGAAAAAGTATTTTATGAAAATGTTTATGTTTAAAGTTTTATGCATCATGAAAATGTTTACGAAAATGTTTATGTTTATGCATCTTCATGAAAACGATATTTTAAGTACAAGTATTTTTCACTGTTATATGTTAGATGTATTACATAGTACTTGTTATAAAGATTATTGTGTGTTGAGTCTTTAGACTCACTAGGTGTGATGGATGCAGGTTATCATGATAATGCTAATGGAGGTCTTGATGGTTGATCCGACTAGACTGAAGGTGCACATGACCCGAGGACCGACGCTAGTTTCCGCATATATGTTATGATTTATGGTAAAAGATTTTATGACTTTTATCATGATTATGAGTGGTTTTTGAGATATTTTATGAAATTTTATTGTTCGGCCGAATGCTATGTGAGGTTTTTAAAAAAAAATAATTTCTAGTACTTTAAAGCAATAAAAAGGGCAGACGTTTCAATAGGATTGCATGTATACATGATTTATACTTGGAATGTATTTCTCACCGGAGCTATCCGGCTGTTGTCTTGTTTGTATGTGTGCATGACAACAGGTGGGACAAGATCAGGGTCAAGACGAGGACGAGAGAGGACTAGTTTAGCGTGGAGATTCGGACCCAGAAGTAGATCTGTTTCATCACCGAAAATGTAGTGAATGAACAGTAGTTATTATGATTTACTTTTGTACAGGACTTGTACTTAGATCTGGATATTGATCTTGTAAATGAAATAAGAGTTATTTCATATGTTGCGTACTCTTGTATTTAAAAAAAAAATTTAGACCATGTTTATTTAATTGATCTAATTATTCCCAAAGATGATTAAGAAATGAATTAGCGTCCGGGTCCCCACAGATAAGGGCGAGCCGTGGCGCCTAGGCGTGTAGTTGCGTGAGGAGTCGGTTTCGGGAGGTGTTGCGTCCCTGCGTGCATGGCTCTATTTAGAGTGTTTAGTCAAGCGAACATGGGTCTAATCGTGGTCCTATGTGATGTAGTCAAGTTTTGGTTCGAGTCTGGTCCGGTGTAGGTTGAGTTTTTGGTTTGGGCGCGTGATGAAACTTAAAATTAATAATTTATTATATGTTAAAACCTGTATTTTAAAATTTAAGTTTCATTAAAATTATTTTATTTTAGTATTGTTTGTTTATATTTAATTGTCTTACTAAATATGTTTTATTTTCAGGTTTTCTACGTGTTGTAAAATAATGATAACTCAAGCTAGAAAATTCAATGGAGGTGACTTAAACATGTTTGGAATCCTTGAGAAATTATCTACAACTTTGCAGAAGACATGATTGCCTAAAAAGTTCATTAAGATGATCAAATTGTGCAAATATCAAAAGGAGGACAAATTTACTTTTACTATGACCAGCATTTAGTAAAAAAATCATAACTATTTCAACCAAATGAGGTGAACCAAGTGGCTAAATTCATCTACAGACAATTCCCCACATGTTTACCGTTTTGAGCAGAGTCAAATTCGGTGACTAAAGTTGTGGAACAAAGCATTGAAAGAAGGGACATGGAATTAAACTTGGAGGAGACAAAGAATATTATTGCAACTACATGGCATTAATAAAAATTTTGACCCTTTCTCTCATTAGGCCTATAAATAGAGGCCTTGTACTAGCTTGAGAATCATTCTATCTCATTGTAAAATATAGTGTGAGTGTGTATCAAAGTTCTAAGTTCCAATATATTTTCTTTCATGTTCTCAACTATGAGTGATATTTTAGTGTTGATCAAAAGTAAGCTTATGGCAAGCTAAATCTATTATGTCAAGGTGAAGAGGATGCATTCTTGGTGAAGTAAGATTGTTTATATTTTGTATATTCTTTCTTTATTTCTTTTCATTTAGCCAACTTATTTTTATTGTAGGTATAAAAATGAATTATTTGTTGTTATCAATTTACATCAAATGCTTGATACCATTAAAGTGGTTATCTTGATTTGTTGTTTAATTTTGATACAATAAATATTTCATCACTTATTATTAATATATATATATAGATATATATATATATATATATATTTATATAATAATATCATAATATTTCATTTAGACGATAGCGTGGCTCTGCCGGTTGTTCTAAATGAAATATTATGATTTAATACTAACATCTAACAATCTAACATTTACTTTATCGCAACTAACTTTTATTTTTCGGATCTAAATTTTATTTTTCCGCAACTAACTTTTACTTTTCCACAACTAACATTTACTTTCCGCAACTAACTTTTACTATACCGCAACTAACTTATTAAATCAATATATTTCATTTAGGCAATAGCGTGGCTCTGCCGGTTTTCTAAATGAAATATAATGATTTAATTTAACATTTACTTTATGCAATTATTTAGTTATATAGTTATAATTATAATCATAGGTACCATATATAAAATATCGGTTAATTCGGTATTTTCTATAGTGAGAACTATATTATATTATGTGTGTGTTTAATTTTCTTGGAACCATTATTTATGGTGGTTTCTTTTGTTTTACTTTTAGTTAAACAATATTACATAAACCAAGAATAAATCCTCAAGCCTTGACAAAATTTATAATTTGTAAACTTCATTCTTGCATTTGGTAATCTATAAATTAATAAATTTAAACTCAAAATAACCTCTCTGAGGATCGATCTCGTACTTAAGAAATATATTACTTGCAGACAACCTACACTTGGGTGAATTATTATTTAAGTAGTAGCAAGTTTTTGGCGCCGTTGCCGGGGAGGTATAAATTAAGTTTATATTTGTTAATTATATTTTATTTATAAGTATTGTGTTGTTTTTTTTTGTATGAGTATTTAGAGTCGAAAAAAAAGTAATAGACTTATTCGAGTATCTGAAAATAATTTAAACATGGATGATAATTCAAATAATCAAGATAATGATGATGATAATAATAATAATAATAATAATAATCAAGAACATGATCAATTAAGAACACTTAGGCACCATATGAACCCTATTAGAACTAGTGCCCCATCTTGTTTCGTTTTTCCTCCTGATGCATCTAATTTCAACTTCAAACCTCAAATTATTCAACTTTTACCAAATTTTCATGGCTTAGATTCTGAAAATCCATATTTGCATCTAAGAGAATTTGAGGAAGTTTGTAACACTTATAATGATCAAAATTGTAGCATGGATATAGTTCGATTAAAGCTTTTCCCTTTTTCTTTAAAAGATAAAGCTAAAACATGGCTACAAAATTTAAGATCAAGTTCAATAAGATCATGGGAAGAAATGCAACAACAATTTCTCAAAATGTTTTTCCCTTCCCATAGAACAAACTCTTTTAAAAGACAAATTACAACTTTTTCTCAAAAACAAGGAGAAATGTTTTATCAATGTTGGGATAGATATAGAGAATTACTTAATACATGCCCACATCATGGTTTTGAAACATGGAGAATAGTTTCTTACTTTTATGAAGGTCTAATACCTAAAGATAGGCAAATGATAGAATTCATGTGTAATGGAACTTTTGAAGATAAAAACCCAAATGAAGCAATGGAATATTTGGATTCATTAGCAGAAAATGCTCAAAATTGGGATAATATAGGCACAATAGAACCACCAACAACTAAAAACAATAATTCAACAAATGGGGGTGGTATCTATAATCTTAAAGATGATATAGATATTCAAGCTAAACTTGCATCTTTAGCAAGAAAAATTGAGTCATTAGAAATGAAAAAGAGTGGTCAATTAAAAAGTATTCAAGAAATTGTTTGTCATATATGTGATACACATGATCATGCTACAAAAGATTGTCCAACATTACCTTCATTTAAAGAATGTCTCCATGAACAAGCCAATTATGTTAACAATTATAAAAAACCAATACTAGATCCTTTTTCACCATCATATAATCCTGGATGGAAAAATCATCCTAATTTTAGTTGGAGGAATGATAATAATGCACAACCGTCACAACAATATTTCCAAAATAACCAAAATCATCAAGGTTATATTCCTTATGTTACACCTCCAAGAAAAAACTTTGAAGATGTAATTCATGCATTTATCCAAAAGCAAGAGTCTATCAATATTCAAAACAGTCAATATATGAGTGATTTGAAAGAAACTCTTGCAAAATTTGCATCTGCACTTAATATTCATGAAAAAGAAAAATTTTCATCTCAACCTCAACCTAATCCTAAAAAGCAAAATCAAGAATTAAAAAATGAAAAAATTGATCAAATAAAATCTGTTATTACCCTTAGAAGTGGTAAAATAGTTAATGATCCATATAGTAATGAAAACAAGGATCATTTAAAATCAAAGAGTAAGGATGATAATCCTGATACTTTGAGGATGATGATACCTTAAATTTTAAGAATAATATGGTGAATGATAAATCATCTGAAATAGTAAATAAGTCAAATAAACCTCCACCATTTCCTCATGCATTAACAAATCATAAAAAACAAAAAAGTGATTCTGATATCTATGAAGTTTTTAAACAAGTAAAGATAAATATTCCATTATTAGATGCTATTAAACAAGTACCTTCTTATGCAAAATTTTTAAAAGACTTATGTACTGTAAAGAGAAAATTGCATGTGAAGAAAAAAGCATTATTGGCTAAACAAGTAAGTTCTATTCTTCAAAATAATTCTAGTTTAAAATATAAAGATCCTAGTTGTCCAACAATTTCATGTATTATTGGAGAAAATAAAATTAAAAAAGCTTTGTTGGATTTGGGAGCAAGTGTGAATTTACTTCCTTATTCAGTTTATGAAAAACTTAATTTAGGAGAATTAAAACCCACTTCAGTTACTCTCTTACTGGCGGAAAGGTCAATCAAAATACCTAGAGGTATTGTAGAAGATGTGTTGGTTCAAGTTGATAAATTCATATATCCTGTAGATTTTATTGTTTTGGATACACAACCAATAGAAGTACATAATGAAATTCCAGTAATATTGGGACGACCATTTTTAGCAACTTCAAATGCTCTAATTAATTGTCGAAATGGAATAATGAAATTGTCTTTTGGAAATATGACTCTAGAACTTAATGTGTTCAATTTATGTAAACAACCAAGTATTAATGAAAATGAATATGATAATGAAATTGAAACAATTGTGGAACAAAATATACAAGAAGAAAACTTAAATCAACAATCTGAAGTTTTTTCAATAGAATGTTTTGAGTCTAAAAATAATTTTAAAGAAGATGATAATACAAAACTTGAATTAAAAGTTTTACCATTAGAATTGAAATATGTATTTCTTGGTGAAAATAAAACATTTCCTGTTGTAATTTTTCCACTCTTTTGCCAAATCAAGAAGAAGATTTGATTAAATTACTTAAAAAATATAAAAATGCAATTGGATGGACTTTGAAAGATATAAAAGGTATGAATCCTTTAATTTGTACACATAAAATTCACTTGGAAGAAAATGCTAAAACATATCAACAACCACAAAGAAGGTTAAATCCACATATGAAGGAAGTTGTTAAGAATGAAGTATTAAAACTATTAGACGCTGGAATTATCTATCCAATTTCAGATAGTAAATGGGTAAGTCCAACACAAGTAGTACCTAAAAAGTCCGGCATCACTGTTATAAAAAATGAAAAGGGAGAGTTATTACAAGCTAGGATTCCATCTAGTTGGCGTATGTGTATTGATTATAGAAAATTAAATGATGCAACTAGAAAAGATCATTTCCCACTACCATTTTCAGATCAAATTCTAGAAAAAGTAGCATGAAATTCTTATTACTGTTTTCTTGATGGGTATTCGGGGTATTATCAAATACCTATATCATTAGAAGATCAAGAAAAAACTACTTTTACTTGTCCTTTCGGAACTTTTGCATTTAAAAGAATGCCATTTGGTTTATGTAATGCTCCGGCTACTTTTCAAAGATGCATGTTAAGTATTTTCAGTGATATGATTGAAGAATATGTAGAAGTTTTTATGGATAATATAACTGTTTTTGGAAACTCATTTGAAAATTGTCTTAAAAATCTAGAAGAATTATTAAAAAGATGTGAAGAAAAAAATCTTGTTTTAAATTGGGAAAAATATCATTATATGGTTAAATCTGTGATTGTTTTAGGACATGTGATATCTGAAAAAGGAAATTAAAGTTGATAAAGCCAAAGTTGATGTTATTGCTAATTTAACATCACCAAAAACGGTCAAAGAAGTTCAATCATCTTGAGTCATGCAGGATTTTATAGAAGGTTTATAAAAAATTTCAGCATAATATCTAAACCAATTTCAAATACAAAAGATACACAATTTGAATGGACTCAGAAATGTGAAAATGCTTTTAAAAAAATTATTAATCTTTTAGTTACATCACCTATTTTACAACCTCCAGATTGGTCTTTACCATTTGAATTAATGTGTGATGCAAGTGATTATGCTATAGGAGCTGTGTTAGGACAAAGAAAAGAAGGAAAACCTTATGCAATCTATTATGCTAGTAGAACCTTAAATAGTGCCCAAATAAATTATTCAACTACTGAAAAAGAATTACTTTCAGTAGTATTTGCATTAGATAATTTTCGATCTTATTTAATTGGTTCTACTACTATTGTTTACACCGATCATTCTGCCATAAAATATTTATCAAATAAACAAGAAGCTAAGCCAAGATTAATACGGTGGATTTTATTGTTACAAGAATTTGATATTATAATTAAAGATAAAAAGGAAAAGAAAATGTTGTAGCCGATCATTTATCTAGAATAATGACTGAATCATCTCATAATGAAATACCAATAAATGAAAATTTTCCAGATGATCAGTTGTTTTATGCTACTATTATGCCCTGGTTTGCTAACATTGTAAATTTTCTTGTGACAAATAAAATGCCTTCTCATTGGAATTCACAAGATAAGAATAAATTCTTGATAGAAGTTAAAAAATTTTATTGGGATGATCCTTACTTATTTAAGTATTGTCTTGACCAAATTTTTCGACGATGCATACCCGACAATGAAGTAAGTAATGTTATTAAATTTTGTCATTCTGAAGCATGTGGAGGTGATTTTTCATCCAATAAAACAGCAACAAAAATCTTACAATGTGGATTTTATTGGCCGTCTTTATTCAAAGATACGCAATTATTTTGCAAATCTTGTGAAAACTGTCAGAAGATGGGATCAATTTCAAAACGAAACATGATGCCTTTAAATCCAATCATAATTATTGAAATATTTGATAGTTGGGGGATAGATTTTATGGGTCCATTTCCATTGTCTTTTGGATATACGTACATTTTAGTCGCTGTTGATTATGTTTCAAAATGGATTGAAGCAATTGCATGTGGAACTAATGATCATAAAGTTGTTATAAAATTTTTAAAAGAAAATATTTTTAGCCGATTTGGAATACCTAGAGCAATAATTAGTGATGGGGGAAGTCATTTTATAAATAAATCATTTTCTTCTTTGTTAAGAAAATATGGCATTACACATAAAGTTTCTACCCCATATCATCCTCAAAGTAATGGTCAAGTTGAACTTGCAAATAGAGAAATAAAACAAATTTTAGAAAAAACAGTTAATCCAAATTGAAAAGATTGGTCTTTAAGATTAACTGATGCATTATGGGCATATAGAACTGCATTTAAAACATCATTAGGGATGTCACCATATAGGTTAGTTTTTGGTAAGCATTGTCATTTACCGGTTGAACTTTAACATAAAGTTTATTGGGCAATTAAAGCATTTAATATTAATTTAGATGATGCATCTAAATTAAGAAACTTGCAAATAAATGAACTTGAAGAATTAAGAAATGATGCATATGAAAATTCAAAGATTTATAAAGATAAAACTAAAGCCTTTCATGATAAAAATATTATGAGAAAGTCATTTGAAATTGGACAAAAAGTTTTGCTTTATAATTCTCGTTTGCATTTATTTTCAGGTAAACTAAGATCGAGGTGGTCAGGACCATTTATAGTCAAATTTGTTTATCCTCATGGTGCTGTTGATATTGAAAATCCTAAAACTAATGACGTGTTTAAAGTTAATGGGCAAAGACTTAAGCCTTTTATAGAAAATAAAATTCTTAATAATGAGTTTATGCCTTTATATGATCCACAATAGTTGTTTGATATTTTCATTTTGTTTTGCAGATTCTAGTTCATTTCCCGGTTAAGTGGCGGATAATGGTACTCCATGACTGTTTAAGTCGGTTTCTTCAGTTTTCCCAAAATAATTGAAATATATATAATAATAATAATATGGATGCGTGTTATGAATCTTCGTAAATATTTTGCTTGTTTACCTGATAATGCGTTGAAAAAAATTTATAAAGCTAGATATGAGCGGCTAAGGTTGATGATGTCATATGGCATACCGAATGATGTCCGTTTGATAATTAAAGCAAAAGTCCGATTGGTTGGGGAAGCAAGTGAATTAATAATAAGACATATGCAAGGATTTGGTAAAAGCACATATGTCAAAAAGCGAAGAGCTAAACATATAGGTGGATGTCATAAATGTCCAAGGTGGACTTGTAAGGGAAAATGCAAAAATGTTGGAATGACATCAAGGAATAGAGAAGATAAAATTTTATTCATTAAGCATGGTCTGAGTAAAGAGCCTTTGGATAATTTTCTAGAGGTTCTTGATACGCATTCTAGTGGGTACGTGCAAAATGAACTTCTTAAACTATGGTGGCAATTTCAACAGGAGGAATATCAATATGGACGGTGGAATCAGCCTTACAAAGATCCTATTATAGTAACGCATATCTATTTAGATAAGTAAATATATATACACAATTTCGTCTTGGGAATCTGACGTTAAAAGACCATGTTTGCCAATTTATAAGAAAATTGGATGGGAAGCATATCCTCGACTCATAGTAGGCGTTGAAGCCATTACTGAACGTAAAATCAGAGGAAGATGTGAGCCACAATCACAACTACGTTGTATATATTTGTTTTAACTTTGTCATTTTTATTTTCTTTTAATAATAATAATTTCCTGTTCAAATATTGACTTTTGGCATGTTAGGCTTATAAATTCATATGTTGTGATCTAACAATTACAAAAAACATATTTCTCAACATGTCAACGTCCACGGTAAGTAAAATCAAAAATATGTGGATCTAGTGAAGGAAAAGATTCAATTTATGAAGAAGTAGCAGAAAATCTTGGAATAACACTTGCTAAAAAAAGATTCATTTGGTATATGGTGGTGGTGAAGTTGGCCTCATGGGAAAAGTTGCAAAAGCTGCGCATGCAGGTGGAAGTGAAGTTTTAGGCATTATTCCGATTACCTTAGCCAATCTTAGAGGACCAACAATAGGAGAAGAAATGAAAGTGGACAACATGTATGAACGAATTACTCAAATGATTGAACATTCAGATGCTTTCATTGCTTTGCCAGGAGGTTTCGGCACTTTGGATGAAATATTTCATACTGTTTGTTGGACACAATTAAATATCCACAATAAGCCAATTGGTTTGTTAAATGTTAACAATTATTATGATAAACTATTATCGTTTCTTGATGATGTTGTGGAACAGGGATTTATTTCATTAGCTTCGCGAAGGATGTTAGTTTCTGCTACAAGTGAAGGTGAACTTATTGATTTACTGCAAGGATTTAGTCATGAATCAGATCCATCCTTATCTCAACTTAATTGTCCAACATCCAAAAGTAAGAAAAGAAAATTCATGTGATGCTAAACTTGTGATTCAACGGTATGTTTTAATATTTTTCTTTAAGGTATGAATAATTTCTTCTTCTTCTCCTCTTAGTTTTTTTTTATATAAAAATTAAAATATATACTTATATATAGTAATAATAATAATAATAATTTTTAGTTCAATGTCGAGTAAGGTGTCAGTAAAATGCACCGACGCATTAGTTAATAATTATTGGAAAATCACAGTACACTAGATTTTAATATTCATTATATTCAAAATACAGACTAAAAGAAAAATTAGTTTTTCATATGTACTAATTTATATATATTTTTTGATAAATTAATATAAAATATATAATATATGTGTTCATATATATATATATAATTGTATGTGTTTTCAAATAAAATAATTTCTAAAATTTTTATGAGAATATAGTTAAAAGATATGGTTTGTATGGTGGTTAACATGTATAATTGAAAGAATTCTTTTGTAAAAGTATAATATATACTCACACATCTTTGTGAGTGAGTGGTGAGAAATGAGAAAACAATTAATAAACTTTTATTGATTATTAAAAATGGTTAATTACAAGAATACAACTCCCCTAAAAAAAATATTTATTGAAAAAAGAAAAAAAAAGAAGTAAATATATAACGGACTGCAAAATACTTTATTCATTGTAATTTTTTTAGATTTGATTGATGTACTATCAATGTGTTCTAAAAACATCAATATTGTGTTAAAAAAAAAAACAAACAAACAAAAAGATTTGTTTGTGCTAGATAAGTTTCAAAGGTAGTCGGATGTATCCGTTATATAAATTTATATATATATATATATATATATATATATATTATGATAGAATGTTTGGATAAAAAATTTTATGTTATTGTAAAATTTTGCAGTCACGTTATTTAAAAAAAAACAATAAAAAAATGGTGATTTTATTCTTTGTAAATTTTTCTATTTTGTTTTCAATATTAGTTTAATTAATTGTCTGCTTTAATACTTAGCCTTTTTCAATGAGAGTTAATATTCATTCCAACTCCATGAGTGAAAACTAGTCATTCCTTAAACATTTTGACCTGAAAGAATATATGGAGTTGATGCTTTTACAATAATATTCTTGATATTATACATGTTATGGTGGGTGGTGTGAATTATCTTTTTGACTATATTGTTATAAAAAATTTAGAAATTTAAAAAAAAATTATATATATATTGTTACTTTATATATTATGTGAAAATAAGAATAATAATAAAAACACATTTAATTATATATTATTATATTAAACAAAAATATATATATATATATAAATCGGTATATGGTTTTATTTTTAATAAATATGTTTGTATTTGAATATATAAAAGGAATAAAGAATCTAGGTTGTGATTTTCCGATAAATTTTATTACTAAGGGACTAGTAATAAGATAGTGTGAGGGTGTGATGAAACTTAAAATTAATAATTTATTATATGTTAAAACCTGTATTTTAAAATTTAAGTTTCATTAAAATTATAAAATTATGTTATTTTAGTATTGTTTGTTTATATTTAATTGTCTTACTAAATATGTTTTATCTTCAGGTTTTCTACGTGTTGGTAAAATAATGATAACTCAAGCTAGAAAATTCAAATGGTGGTGACTCAAATATGTTTGGAATCCTTGAGAAATTATCTACAACTTTGCAGAAGACATGATTGCCTAAAAAGTTCATTAAGATGATCAAATTGTGCAAATATCAAAAGGAGGACACATTTACTTTTACTATGACCAGCATATAGTAAAAAAATCATAACTATTTCAATATTTAACCAAATGAGGTGAACCAAGTAGCTAAATTCATCTACAGACAATTCCCCACATGTTTGCCGTTTTGAGCAGAGTCAAATTCGGTGATTAAAGTTGTGGAACAAAGCATTGAAAGAAGGGACATGGAATTGAACTTGGAGGAGACAAAGAATACTATTGCAACTACATGGCATTAAAAAATTTTTGACCCTTTCTCTCATTAGGCCTATAAATAGAGGCCTTGTGCTAGCTTGAGAATCATTCTATCTCATTGTAAAATATAGTGTGAGTGTGTATCAAAGTTCTAAGTTCCAATATATTTTCTTTCATGTTCTCAACTATGAGTGATATTTTAGTGTTGATCAAAAGTAAGTTTATGGCAAGCTAAATCTATTATGTCAAGGTGAAGATGATTCATTCTTGGTGAAGTAAGATTGTTTATATTTTGTATATTCTTTCTTTATTTCTTTTCATTTAGCTAACTTATTTTTATTGTAGGTATAAAAATGAATTATTTGTTGTTATCAATTTACATCAAATGCTTGATACCATTAAAGTGGTTATCTTGATTTGTTGTTTAATTTTGATACATTAAATATTTCATCACTTATTATTATATATATATCTATATATATATATTTATATAATAATATCATAATATTTCATTTAGACGATAGCGTGGCTCTGCCGGTTGTTCTAAATGAAATATTATGATTTAATACTAACATCTAACAATCTAACATTTACTTTATCGCAACTAACTTTTATTTTTCGCATCTAAATTTTACTTTTCCGCAACTAACTTTTACTTTTCCGCAACTAACATTTACTTTATCGCAACTAACTTTTACTTTACCTCAACTAACTTATTAAATCAATATATTTCATTTAGGCAATAGCGTGGCTCTGCCGGTTGTTCTAAATGAAATATAATGATTTAATTTAACATTTACTTTATGCAATTATTTAGTTATATAGTTATAATTATAATCATAGGTACCATATATAAAATATCGGTTAATTCGGTATTTTCTGTAGTGAGAACTATATTATATTATGTGTGTGTTTAATTTTCTTGGAACCATTATTTATGGTGGTTTCTTTTGTTTTACTTTTAGTTAAACAATATTACATAAACCAAGAATAAATCCTCAAGCCTTGACAAAATTTATAATTTGTAAACTTCATTCTTGCATTTGGTAATCTATAAATTAATAAATTTAAACTCAAAATAACCTCTCAGAGGATCGATCTCGTACTTACGAAATATATTACTTGCAGACAACCTACACTTGGGTGAATTATTATTTAAGTAGTTGCAGCGCGCCACTAGGATTCGGCCTCCATAGTACAGAAATTCCAGCCGCCGTTCGGTCATGCTCGAGGGCCTTAGGTGGTCTGGTCTAGGTGGTTTAAGGGCTGATAGGATACGGTTAAGTCATTGTTCATGTCTTAGAATGTTCGATTAAATTTATAGGTGATTCGGGTTAAAACCGGGATCCCGTTCCAAGTTGTATAACGAATTAGAGAAATTAATGCATGGGCATGAGTTTATGTCTGGGAAATGATTATAAATATGTTTTGGAATGTTTGAAGGAATTTTGTTGGCCTCGAGTCAAATTTTTTAGGTCCAGGGGTAAAACGGTCAATTAGGGTTTTCAGGGGCAAAATGGTCAATTTGCACCCGATTTGAGTTAGCAATCTTGGCAGCATCTTAATCACAATTTGACATGTTTTAAATGTTTATGTTACCGCGAACAGGTCTTTTTATGGAAATATGAAAAATACGTGCATGCTTGGTTTTAAGGAAATTTACATATATGCATGATTTTTATAAGTGATGAATATAAGGATATGTTTTCAAAGATGAGCGTTGTTTGTGACTAATATGACCACAAACATGTATGGCCAAGGCTCGGTGGATGGGTAAAATTGTAGCTAATGTCCCTGCCACTAGGCACCACAGTATTACGTTGATGGATCCATCGACTAGAGCTTATATGAACAATGATCTGAATTCAAATAAAGAAAATGAACATGTATATGTTGATATGATGAGACGTGTTTTGCACACATTATGCTTTGACATGATATGATTAAGCTCATGTTTTAAAGATCATGAAATGTATATTAATTACTATCTTTACATTATTGCATGTTATGTATATGCACATGTTATAACGTTACAGGTGTGTTGAGTCTTTAGACTCACTAGGTGTGAATGACGCAGGTGACAATATTGTTGAGCTGACTAGAGGCGCCGAAGACTGAGTAGGCGGGGCTGGATGTGCACACGTTAACCCGAGGACCATATTTACCGCACATTATGTTTATGAGTTAGGAGTGATCATGGATATTTTCATACACTTTCGTTTTTACATGTCAATGGTTTGTCGGGATTTTTGCATGCTCCACATTTGATTTATTTTACACAATAGTCTAGAGTTTGATCCTCGAAATTAAAATTTACCGACTAACTCCGGATAGCAACTCCTCATGTCCCTCTCAGTTTCCCAAGTAGCTTCCTCCTCCGAGCGATTTAGCCACTTGACTTTGACCATTTGAATAACTTTGTTGCGAAGTCTTCTTTCTTGCCTATCTAGAATTTGTATAGGTATTTCCTAGTAAGACATATTCAGAGTCAATTGCAGAGGTTCATAATTTAGTACATGTGAAGGGTTCGACATGTAATTTCACAATATCGAGACATGGAACACATTGTGTACTCCGGCTAGCATTGGTGGCAACGCCACTCTATAGGCTAATGTTCCAATCTTCTCCAAAATCTCAAATGGTACTATGAACCTCGGACTGAGCTTGAATTTCTTGTCAAATCTCATAACACCCTTCATAGGTGCTATTTTCACAAATACGTGGTCTCCTATGGCAAAATCCGAGCTTTCTTTGTTGCTTGTTGGCGTAGATCTTTTGTAGGCTTTGTGCAGTCTTCATACTATCTCGGATTTTGTACTAATACCTCTGTTGTTTGCTTGATCAAGTCTGGACCAAATTCCTCTCTTCCACCAACCTCGTCTCAATGTATAGGTGATCTACACTTCCTTCCATAAAGTGTCTCGTAAGGAGCCATTCCTATGAACGATTTGTAATATTGTTATATGTGAACTCCACTAGAGGTAACTTTTGTTCCCAACTTCCTTGAAAATCAATCACACAAGTTCGGAGTAGATTCTCCAAAATTTGAATCACTCTTTCATATTGACCATCGGTTTGAGGATGGAATGCTGTACTGAATAACAACTTTGTCCCCATTTCTGCATGTAAACTCTTCCAGAAAGACGACGTGAACCTCAAATCTCTGTCAGAAATGATAGACTCTGGAATCCCATGCAGTCGAACTATCTCTCGAATATACAGCTTTGCATATTGTGTCATGGTGAATGTCGTCTTGATAGGTAAAAAGTGCGCTGATTTCGTAAGTCGATCAACTATCACTCATATGGCATTGTATCCCTTGATAGTTCTCGGCAGTCCTACAACAAAATACATAGTAATATTTTCTCATTTCCACTAGAGAATAGGAAGCGGCTTAAGCTTTCTGGCTGGCCTCTGATGCTCAGCCTTAACTTTCTGGCATGTCAAACACTCGGACACAAAACGTAAGATGTCTTGTTTCATAACTGGCCACCAATACAACAACTGTAGATCCTTGTACGCCTTCGTACTTCCAGGATGAATGGAGTACGGGGTATTGTGAGCTCCCTTAGTAATAATCTCTCGCAGTGAATCGCAACTAAGAACCCATAGTCGATCTCGATATCGAACTATGTCATCCTCCTCAAATACAGCTTCCGACCCTTAGTTTCATCTCTCATTCTCCATTTTTATGACTGCTCATCAAAAAAATGACCTCTCCAATTATATCCCTCAGAGTCGACTGAAATGTCATAGCAGCAAGATTGGGGGCCTCTCCCCTTGCATAAACTGCGAGCTATAATCACTGAATCTCGGACTACAGTGGTCTTTGAAGTGATAATTGAGTAATGACTGCTGTCTTTCGACTCAATGCGTCCTCTACTGCATTAGATTTTCCCGGATGGTATCTTTTACCAACTCTAACCATCTTCGGTGCCTCATATTCAACTCTTTTTGGGTGAAGAAGTACTTCAACCTTTTATGGTCGGTGAAAATCTTTCACTTCTCCCCATATAAGTAATGCCTCCAAATCTTCGGTGCAAACACTACTGCTGCAAGCTCTAGGTCATGAGTCGAGTAATTGTTCCCATGAACCTTCAACTGTCTAGATGCATAAGCAATAACTCGGTCATTTTGCATCAGGACTGCGCCTAAACCAAGCTTCGAAGTGTCCGTATAAAGAATATACTCTCCTTGCCCTGATGGCATGGACAGAACAGATGCTGAAGTCCAGGCTCGTTTTAGCTTCTCAAAACCCTCTTAGCATTCGGGTCCCCAAATAAATTTTGCATTCTTCTGCGTCAAAGCGGTCAAGGGTACCGCAATAGTAGAGAAACCTTGAATGAACTTTCAGTAATAGCCAGCTAGACCCAAGAAACTATGGATCTCAGTTATGCTCTTCTATACTGGCCATTATTTGACTGCCTCGACTTTGCTTGGATCAACCTCAACTCCATCTCTGGAAATGATGTTGCATAAAAACGCCACTCTCTCGAGCAAAAACTCGCACTTGCTGAACTTAGCGAATAACTTTCTATCATGCAGTATTTGTAGTGTCGTTCTCAAGTGCTAACTATGCTCCTCTCGGCTCTTTGAGTAAATCAGAATGTCATCTATGAATACTATGACGAATTGATCAAGATACGGCTAAAATATAGCGATTCATGAGAGCCATGAAGATCGTCGGCTCATTGTTCAAGGCATGACCGTAGACTCGTAGTGCCCATATAGAGTCCTAAATTTCAGTCTTATGAACATCAGACTCTTTCACTTTCAACTGGTGGTATCCCTGACGAAGATCTATCTTAAAGAAAATCGATGCTCCTTGCAATTGATCAAACAAGTTTTCAATTCTAAGCAAGGGATAATTATTCTTGATGGTGACTCTATTCAGCTCTCGATAATGAATGCAGAGTCGCATACTGCCACCTTTTTTTCTTCACGAATAATACCGGTGTGCCCCACAGAGAACAACTAGGGCGAATAAAACCCTTGTCCAATAATTCTCGAATTTGATCATTTAGCTCTTTCATCTCGGTGGGTGCTAGACGATAGGGTGCCTAGCATCAACTCAATAGCGAATTCCACTTCTCGGTCTGGTGGAATGCGAGAAACGTCCTCAGGAAAGACGCTAAGAAAGTCTCTGACGACTTCAACATCCTCTAGCTTCTGACTGATAGGAACATGCGTTGAAGTAACACATGCTAGAAAATCTTGGTAGCCTCGCTTCATAAGATTCCTCGTACAAATATAGGATATGATGTGCAGCATTTGCTTGTTTCTCGCTGCCTCAAAGATAAAAGATTTCCCACAGGTTGGTCGAATAGACACTGACCTCTGCCGAAAATCTATCAAAGCTCCATTCAGTGATAACCAATCCATGCCAAGTATGATGTCGAATTCAGGCATTGGAAGTACGATAGCCTGACCACATCTTTTGCAAACAAAGCTCTAGATTCTTCACAATGCTCGAAGTGACCATTTGATCACTGGAAGAAATAGAAACTTTGAAGCCCAATCTCATATCCTAGGGTCTAATATTTAGTTTCTTGAAGAATGTCTCGGATATGAATGAGTGTGTAGCTTCGAATCCAGCAATGCGTAGGTAGCTAACTAGAAATGAATATCCTTCATGCGGCGAATACACCGTCAAATCTATTCGTGTTAAAACTTAAGGAATTTCTATCACTATTTTCCCAAAACTTTTCGAAAAGCATTTCAGCCCCATCAATTTCGAAAATTTCATTTTAACTCCTTAGGTTTACGCAAATGGCATTTCCAACCCTCAAAAATTTTGAATTCTACAATTTGGGCCATAAACTTTCGGAAATTATTGGTTTAACACCTAGGATTTCGAAAATTGTGAAAACGGCCCCTAATTACCTAAGATTTGAAAAACAGCCTCTATACTTTTAAAATTTGCAATTTAGTCCCTGAATTTTTGAAAATTCCATATTCATCCTTGAACTTTCGGTTTATCTCAATTTATGTCCTTGGACTCCTCAAAAATTTGGATTAGCCCCTAGAATTTTGGCTAGTACAATTAAGCCCATATAGGTTTTGAATTTTTTTCAATTTGGTTCCCCTAATTTCGAAAATACAATGCATGCCCTTATTCTCGTTTTTTCTCAATTTCAAGCCTTAAAATTCCTATTTGGATTTAATTCATTTTTTTTCATTATTAAGGCTTATATTTTATTCTCAATTTCTATCATTTTCAATGTCACCTCCTTAAATCCAATTATAGTATAGCATGAAACCTATATCTTCTAGGTTCTTCATTGACCCAATCAATCCTCATAACCAATTTAACATTTCATAAAATAAAAGAAATATAAAAATATTAAATAACTAGGTTACCAGTGATTAGAGTCGTTTCTGGATCCTCCTCGGCTTCTACAGCATGCATCACATAAGCTCTCCCAACAGTTGGTCCCTTTCTTCCTTGGGCAATCGCTGGCCTCATGTCCCTCTTCCTTGCATATGAAGCACCTATATGATCCTCAAATGAACTTGTCATAGTATAAGCGATTGCACTTTTTGCATGTTATCTATTCAGGTTTGGTGCTCCAGGAGGTGGTGGCTTTTGCTGTCCCAACTCTTTACATTTTCCTTTGGGATTTTGTTGCCATTGAGCTTTCGGAGGTCCCGTAAATTTCCTCTTGACTGGCTGATATCTCTGCTGGTGCTGCTGCCTCTTGCGCTGCATCTCAAAAATATCTTTCAGGGGCTTGCTCAGCTTAGAATGCACAAGCAGTGGCAGCTGAATAATCTGTCGGTCGCATCATCATCACATCACGGCGTATGGTAGGTCGAAGGCCATCCATAAAGTGCCTTAATTTCTCAGCAGCATCCCTAGCAATAAGGGGTACAAAGTGACAACCACTATCGAATCTCCTAACAAACTCAGCCACAGTCGTGTCATCCTAATGGAGAGTCATAAATCCTCTCTTTAGGCGCCCTCGGACGTCGGCAGTAAAATACTTCTCATACAAAATGTTCTTGAATTGCTCCCAAGTGAGTGTGGCAAGATTGACTCCATGCTCAGCTCCTTCCGACCAAAGAGAAGCGTCGTCTCGCAGCATATACGTAGCACACCTAACTCGGTCAGCATCTCTCATATTCAGATAACGAAAATGCATCCTCTAGAGATCGAATCCGACCCTCATCAGCAAATAGGTTCGGTGGTGCCAGAAAATTCGTTACTACCCAGCCTCCAAAACTGATCATGCATATCGTGTTGCGGCCACGAAGCATGTTGTGCCTGCTGCTCAAAGAAACATGTCATGCCCTCTAGAACACGAATAATAAAATCCCCATTAGGAGATGGGGGTGCATTCCCTTGAGTTTCCCCATTAGTCTCAACTTGCCTATTGGTAATAGGTGCACGTCTAGGAGGCATTATATCTGAACGTTTTTCAAATTCTAAACATAACTAACATGCATTTAAATCTAAATTTCTAATCATGCAGCATATACCCCTTTTTGAGCAAATTTAAGCATATATAACATTAACCTCAAAAAGCTTTTAAACAGGTAATGTAAAAGTATAAACCACGTAAACATGCATGTATCATCATAAATATCATGTAAAGCAATTAAACTTACAAACTTGAGGCTTCATGACTGAGCTTTCCGGAACTGGCAGTGGAACAACCCTTTGCAGGAACCTTGCTTTGATACTAACTGAAACGTCCACTACTTGTATTTCTTTAAAATATATTAGAACTTTTTTTTTCCTTTATATTTCATTCGGTCGAAATATACATAAATATTTTTTAAAGTACTTTCGCATCATCTAAAATAAACCAACCAACTATTTTCTGAAAATCCAAAAGAAAGTAATTCAAAGCATAAAATCGTAAATGTCAACCTACCTAAACTAAAATTATTTCAAAAATAAACTTAACTTTTAACTTCTTCTCAAAAGCATCATAAGTCATAAAAATCTTTAAAGTAATCATAACTCCTAAAGGTAATTTTTCTTGCGGAAATCTAGCGACGATCCTCAGGTTGTGTGCACCTTCAGTCCAGCTAGTTCAACCACCAAGACCTCCAGCAATATCAACCTCATGCTCACATGCATCGATCACACCTAGTGAAGTCTATTGACTCAGAAAATCTTAATCATGATAACAAGTAATACATATACATTCACAAGCAACAATGAAAATACTTTTAATAAAACAGCTTTTCATGAACATAAACTTTAACATTTTCTTTTCAACATATCATATTTCGTTTCATAATATGCATATACATTTCCCATTTATTGAATTCAGATCCTCAATTGTGACTTTCGTATTAGCTGTAGGTCGATGGATCCATCTACGTATTTCCACGGTATCGGGTGGCGGGTACATCACGCTCTCACCTGTCAACTGAGCATTGGCCTTACATATCATCGTATCACCGTATTAGTCACAATCATTTCACCTCCTTCAACTTTCCATATTTCCATCACTTATAAAAATTCATGTACATATAAATTATTTTTCTTATAAACCAAGCATGCAACATTTCTTTTAGTATTAACATTTCATCATAAAATCACATAAACATTTTAACATTTATTAAAGCATTCATGGAACTGCGGACGTCTAATATTTTTCATGTGTAAAATGATTGTTTTGCCCGTGAAACCCTAACTTTCCCAATTTATTTTTATACCTTAAAACGACGACCAAACCATTCCAAAGTTAACATGAAACCTTAAAATACACCCATAAATATTTCTTAGACATAAACTTAGGCTTCTCGACTAATTTACAATTAGTTTTTAAACATAGACTTACATCTCGGTTTTGACTCGTATTGACCCGAAACTTCACCAAAACTTACCAAACTTGAACCAAATATTATAGACGCCTAAATAAAGCATATATGATTCAAACTAGTCTCATTATGCCATTGGACCAGCCTAAACCAGCTCCTAAATTTTGTCCCAACTTTTTCGAAAACCCTAGCTTCCTGACCTATCCTTCCCTTCGCCCTAGCCCTTAAGCGAGTGGACCAGTGCCTCATTGACCCTCCTAGGACCTATACCAAGCCCCTTAAGACCTTCCTAGTCTAGCCCTCACGAGCCATGCACGAGGACGTGCATGGTTTTCTCATATATCTCACGGTCGCGGCTAGGTGGTACCCTAGTCGTGCGCCCTTCATATCCTAACTTCCCCAGACTTGCGTGGACCACCATGGATCGAGGCTAATACCCCCTACCCTTTCCTGTAAGGCAGCCCGCGTAGCCCCCTTCCCTTATCCCACGAAAAATCGAACCCTTGCCCTATTATCCCAATTTTTGTTCCAGCTTGTTTCCCTTGCAACCAACCCTTACTTATGCATCTAGGGACCCTTAAACGTGTGGTGAAACTTCCTTTTCCAAAGACCTATGATGGCAGCCCCTTCATGCACTATTAACAAGAGTTTTAAATTATAAAAACACATGTTCTAAGCATAATATGACATAAAAATGAAAATAAATACAAGGGAAATATATTTTTCATGCAAACATGCTTCAAACATATAATATGGTGTGATAGATGAGAAAAAATAGATTAAGGCATGCCTTTGTGTTTATTACGCATGAAAAATTAGTTGAGATGCGAAGAACGTCAACGTAAGGAGGACCTTCCTGAATTTCATTCCACTTCATGTGATTTTCCCTTGAAATGTGTGGTGTGTGCCGTGTTGTGTGGCTGATGGAGAGTCCTTGTATTTAGAGGGGTTGGAGCACGAGTTGTAGTGTTTAAGTTTAGGGTTTTAGGGCTTAATATTTGATATATCACACAAGGTGCAAGGTTGGGTCCATTAACCTAGTATAATAGGCCCATTAAGCCCATAAGTTATTATTTATAATATTTTATTTAGGAAAGTTTGTAAAATAATAGACGAGTTCTCAAAAAGTCCTTATTTTTCTCGAAAATCGATTATCATTTTAAAATACGACTCGGCGTATAAAAACACCAAAAACGTCTCATTTTCAAAAATTCCATTTAAAATACACCATACATTAAACAATTAAAAATAATTATTTATTAAAAATATTTTCCCTTATATGTTCACCAGTCTCCATTCCTCGATTGCGTCTCAAATAATCGTCAAAACACTAGTTTTATGCATTCATGTAGAAATGTACTTTTTAAACATGCAAACATGCACATCATATTAATTTTATGCAATTAAAACCATTTAATTAGTCATTTTTTCATTTTTCCTAGATTTGCATACAGTTAGGTTACATTATCGTATTTTTGGACCTTACACAATGTCAGTTGATTAGCAAATAAGTGCGGAAATAAATTAAACGGACAGATTAAAACAAATCAAATAATGGCTTGGTGAGGTGAACTTAAAGTGGAAAGTATGTAGGCTTGTTTCTGGATGTTCGGAGAAATCAAGCTCCTACGTCACCCCTTATTTCTTTTATAAGGATCACGCTAAAAGGATTTGGACAGTACAAGTAATTTGCAAAATCCCAGTTCAGTTTGGAATTAAAAATTTCCGAACTGAAACTCCTAGTACACCTCAACTGAATGAATAACAGTATATAGACTGCTATCAAATACAATGAATTAAGATACTATTATATCCTGGCACTTAATGATCTTCAATGATCAGATACAATTCTCTGTAAAGTATGCTCAACTGATAGAGTTTAGTTCAGATATTTGTATTGGAACTTTTCAAGTTCGCAATCTTGATTTTGATGTTAACAAAACTGTTAATTTGTGCTACTAATAATCTACATTATGTGCAGAAGCTAGGATCAGTCACGAGCTGTTAACATCGCAAACTGAGGACTCAACTGATCGCACAAACTGAATCAGTCTAACTAATTACGTCAATTGAGCAGTCCAGTTGTTTGTCCAGTTGCTAGGTGATTCAGCAGGAGAACCTCAAAAGCCTGACCAGCCGAAGGAGGGTTCACCTGATGAAGAAACCCAGCTGATCAGTTAAATGAGAGTGAAATCAGTTCAACTGATGAATCAACTGATTTCACCAGCCCAACTGAAGATCAGTTCAGCTGACCAGTTCGAAACATCATTCAGAATCTTTCAGTTGTAGATGAAGACAAACTCTTTATGAGTATTACAGAGATACACAAAGATACAAAGTAATTGTCCAGTCAAAATGACAATAATGGACGTTGCATCAGAGCATTAAAGACAAAATGTTTCAGAAGGGCAGTCGAAAAGTCGAGAGACAAAGTCCAAAAAACGAATTCAAGATGCAACGGATACAATAATTAAGTCTCACTGTACGATGAGTTTTCCCGCCTATATAAAGAAAATATCAGTGAAGAGCAACAATATAGACACAAGAAGCTTCAACCAAATACGAGAGAAAAGAAAGGGCACGCACATTGCACATCAGCTTTCAGAAGCAATCAGCCTAGGGGGAACTCTTCACAGTCATATCAGCTTAGATTAGAAGCTTATTTCCCTCAGTGTGTGGGAACATATTTGTTCAGTTCTCACACACACAAACACTCCCACCACCACTTAAATACAGTCGTGCACAAAGATGTTAAACTTGTGTATGTAGTTTTTCTCACATAGACGTAAAAGAAGTGTTGGCTGGAAGGTGCTTGCTTCAGTCTAGACTAGGAGTTCAGTTAGGCAATGGGTAAGTCCTAACCTGAGAGTGTTTGTACAAGTAGTTGTATAAATCAAAGTCTTCTAGTGGATCCTATCCGAGGTGGTAGAAGGGGTGACGTATGAGCAGTTGAAGTCTCTGAACATCCATAAACATATTTGTGTATTTAACTGATTAACTGCTGTTTTCAAACTGTTTGGATCAATTAGAGTATCTGTCAGTTCAGTTGTTACCATAACTGAACTGATGAATGCAAAAACTAATCTACCCTTTTTCAGTTATTCATTTTACATAAGTTAAAATGTTTTCTAATTTAACAGTCTTCTTCACGAAGGATTACTTCGAGTTTCTTCCGCTTGGTTTTAAAACCAAAATCGATTTAAGTCATCGGTCTTGACATTTTTAGAACACGAGCTATTGCAGCTCATTGGAGAATGTAGTGTTTGAAATGCCTTCGAAGGCACTAGCACACTCGATCCTTCAATTTGAAAGCTTGAATTTGTGTAAAAAAAAATAAACAAAACAAAACATAGTTTTTTCTTACTAAACTGAAGTCATTCTCTATTTGTAGTATGTGAATCAAATAGTCTCGAATTTAAAAAATGATCCGTTAAAAAAGGAGATGCCTGTTGGCTTTTCTTTTGTTCACATCATTATCTTACAATCGTACATTGTTGTAGTCAGTTTTGTACGAAAAAATTATTAAAATTAAGTTTCGCTTTTCTAGACTTAAACTGTTGTTTTTGAAACTGAATCATGAAAAGTGATAAATTGATAATAGATAGTTCAATTTGGCTCCGAGTTAGTTCTATTCGACTAGTCCAGTTTATGTAATTCAGTTTAGGTTATGGACATAGTTAGTTCTCTTTGATTTGAAGTTCAGTTTAGCTTAAATCAATTTTGTCTTAATTATTTGTTAACATCAAAACATAAAAGTTATATTCCGACAATTAAAATATATGTTTGGATAAGATATTTTTAAAACTTTTTTGAAAAACATTTTGGAAAAAGTGTGAGTATAGTTTTTGAAGAACAATTGAGATGTGTTTTTTTTTTTTTTAATTATTTTCAGAAATGAAGGACAACAATAAAAATCAAAACATATTATTTTTTAAATGAAAATTTATTTTTATAGAATAATGTCCAAATGTGTATTTGTCCTTAAAACAACTTTCAAAATATTTTATAAAAATTTGTAAAAATATTTTTATTGAAATGTTTCATGAGTACTTGTCCAAATAAAGTGCAAGAGATCTTATCACACGATAGTTACGAGACCAATTTTTCTCCCAAATGGATTGATCCCTTAGCTTAATTTCATTACTATCGATAGACTAGTTTTATATCAAAATTCAGTATATCATATATATTTATATGATAATAAACTTGTCAGCACATAAATTCGTGTGAGACCTCAAGATAATTTTGTGAAACAGATTTTTAACACGATCTGACTCATAAAAAATTATTATTTTTATGTTAAAAATATTATTTTCTTATTGTAGTTATGGATTAGTTCAAGCATTCTCACGAATATATATACGTGAGACCGTATCATAAGATACATATCCAACGATAATATGTGTTACATATAATGATCATATTTTCAAAATTTTATAAAAAAATATAGTAATAACTAATAGTTTAATTTGCTAAAAAATTTAATCCAGGAGATAATATTGAATTAAAAATACATAAAGATTATATGATATTTATCATATAAATAAATATTTTTAACAATTTACCACTCCATTCATGTACAAAGGCTATGTTTTCACAGATATTTAAAAAAAATAGTGAAAAATCAAAATTCAGAATCTATTTTACATTTGTTTGATGAATATATTAATATGTTATAAAAATTTATTGAAAGTAGCTAACATAATAATTTATAAATAGTTGTAGATCGGTAAAATATATAAAAATAATAATAATATAGACATGAAAAAAGAATTCTAATATAAATCAAATTAAATGAATAAAAAATTGTAAAATCATGAGACGAACGTATGGCGCAGCAGCTGCACCAGTTCAAAGAATACCAGCGAAACAAAATCAATAAATTCAGAGTTAAATGGCAAAATCTTTCGGTGGAGAAAGATTACAAAAACAGATGAACACATGTTTGATGTTCCATTAAATGCGACATTCCCACATCTTCTTCTCGTGCTCCGGCGTAATGGTTTCTTGAAATTTTCTCTCACACACTTGCATAACATATATATTCGCCTCAGTTTCAGGGTGTGACCGAATTCCCGGTGTCAAAGTAAAATCAGTTCTGCGAAGAGAGTTGTTTGCTTTTTGGGAAAATTGGATTCCCTTTCATCAAAAACCATTGATTTCTGTTGACAATCGGATATAAAGAGAGCCGTTGATTGTCATTTTCTTGGCTAACAAAACGCCTGCTTTGTGTTTCTTGGCGTGACACTGACGTCTCCCCGAAGCTTTTAGTTACACTTACTTCCTCCAGTGTTTATCCCCCCACCTTTCGTGCGAACAACTGGAAATCGTGGGAAAAGGAAGAAGGGTGTGTTTTTCCTTTGCAATTTTTTTTATCTTGAATAGCTCTATGGGTCTGTTTTAGATTGTTATGGAATTAGTGGGTGGCAATTTTCTTGAAGAAAAAAATCCAGGATTTCGTTGGACTTAGATATTCTCTTTGGGATTCGACCTTGGAGCGAGAATTTTGCCTGAATCCGGCTTTTCCGGCGATCCGAAATCGGATAGAATTTGGAATTTTCGGTGTTATACTTTTTTTAGAGAAGGGAAAGTGATATAATAGTTTTGTGACGTTTTGCATTAGTTTCTCCAAACGTCAAAGCATAGTAGTCCTTGTTTCGTAGACAGGTTTTTGCCATTTTCTCCCGCTCCAAAAAAAAAAACTAAGAAAATCCCTTCGATTTCTCTCTTCCTTTCCCAACAAATTCCTCCCTTTTTTTCCTTTCTCTTTGTCTCCCTTCATTTATTTCTCTGTTTCGGAGAGAGAGCCAGAGCAAGTCTCTCTCTCCCTCTTTGTATTTTTTCCTTCGTTTGGAGAAAATCATGTTGGTTTTTGACAAGGAGGTTTCAAAACAAACCAATCTTGAACGCTTCTTGAATTGCACGACACCCGTGGTTCCATCTCAATTCTTGTCCGAGGTTTGTTCTTTTGGCTTTGTTTTGTAATTTTTTTTATTGTTGGTATCGTTATGGAATGTTGTTTTCTCTTGCAGAATGAGATGAGAAAACTTAATAAACTATGGCGTCCATGTGGAAGGGAAAACATCGACTACTTCACATTGGGTGATCTTTGGGATAGTTTTGATGAATGGAGTGCATGTGGGCTTGGAGTTTCAATCGTTTCTGATACTGGCCAAAACTCATTCCAGTATTTTGTGCCTTATCTCTCTGCAATCCAAATTTTCACTAGCAATTCATCTGTAAACTGTTTCAGGTACTGTTGTTTCCAGATTCCATCAGTAAATTGGTTATTATTGTATTGTCTTGAGATATGAGTTGATCATCCTATTTTTGCTGAAACCCCACATGTAGAGTCTGATGTTTTCATGATTCTAAGCTCTTTATTTGAGCATTTGGTATTTGTCTTGTGTCTTTTTTAGTTTGATGGTTGTACAATCTTGGATTTGTTATCTATGATTATGATAATGATACAAAGATCTAGGTTTCTTGTCCCCAAAAGTGTTCATTTTTAACTAGAGTAGGCGTCGTTTTGTTAAGCTTTTTGTTACTTTTCTTTGTTCATCTGCTCGTATAATCAGAATATAGAATTGAGGTCTTTGGAGGGGTACAAGTTTTAGACTTGTGAAATGATCTATAAACTTGTTGTGGTCGTATAATTAATTATATATGGCTGGATTTTAGGGAAGAGACCGAATCCTTAAGTGAGACGAGGAATTCGTTTAGCGATTCGTTCAGTGATGAGAGCGAGAGTGAAAAGTTGTCGAGATGGGACGGATGTTCTTCGGAGGAAGGATTGTTTGAACCAGATAACTTCAATCATATGAATGACAGATTGGGCAATCTTTACTTTCAGTACTTTGAGACATCATCTCCTTATGGAAGAGCTCCGCTGATCGACAAGGTAATATAAGTTCTTGTTTAATTTTGCACCGATTAAATTTGGATGTATATTTCCAGACGATTCTTCCAGTTTCTACCGATTCGTAGGATTACTTCTTAGAAAATGATAGCAAATATCGACGATTCAAGTTGTTACAGGATATCATAGAATCAATTTATCTCTGTTTTATCGGCATTAAGTTAAAAGATGTGGAATATATGACTTTTGAAAATGAATCGACATGGAATATGTGTCTTTTTTAGGTTTTAGGTGACTTTATTCTACATACCCCTTCTGTGCTTTATTAAAAAAATGTATTTCTTACATTTAGATCGAATTTTATCGGACCGACCGACGTATATTCTCGCTTTTGTTTTACTAATATTTCTCTTCTTTGCCGTAAGTTGGCTCCAATATTAAACATAATTTCTTTATATTTATTACAGATTTGACTTATCAATCTTAGCTATATGTTGAAAATTCTGATTATTTTCCATTCAGATTCGTAACTTTACTCAAAGATATCCGGGATTAATGTCGTTAAGAAGTGTCGATCTTTCACCTGCTAGTTGGATGGCTGTTGCATGGTTAGTCTCTCTCCAGCCCTCTCCCTAAATGTTACTTTAATTTGATTTTGTGAAATGGATTTAGAGATTGTTCGTACTAACCAAAAGATAAAAATCCAGGTACCCGATTTATCACATTCCTACGGGAAGAACAATTAAAGACTTCCAAACGTGCTTTCTCACATATCACACGATTTCTTCTTCCTTTCAAGGTTGGTACTTAGTTCTAACATCTATTGAAATTCATCCTCATTTGTGTCTTTGCGTATTAGTCACTAGTCATTAACATTTATGATACACGAATACGTACAGATTCTGAAGATGATTCTGGGAACGAAAGACATGAAAAAGGAGAGACCATATCCTTGCCCCCATTTGGCTTGGCTACTTACAAGATGCAAGGCGACATTTGGATTTCGGGCGAGAGTGGTGGGGACCAAGAAAGACTCGTGTCCCTTCTGAGCAGCGCAGATTCTTGGCTAAAGCAACTACGGGTCCAACATCACGACTTCAACTATTTCATGGGAATTCGAAATTGCTGAGAACACTAGCTAAACAACCAGGGTGGTTTTCTTCGGTTATCCGGATGTCTATTTCGACTTCAGCACTGGTACAAAGAGTGACAAGCTAACGAACAACCTTTCGTTTTTCGAGTTTACAAGAACAAGATCAAATTAGATGAAGTAAGAGGAGTTGTAGCAGATTATTAATGAGAAAGAAGTGTTTCTTACCTGGTGCGTGTATTGTGGAAGGTGGCTGTACTGTACAGGAGTGTAATGTTTGTGTAGTTTTTTGTTTGAAAATTTTTACTTTTTAGCTAAAGTGAACTGTGTTAATAGGAAAATGTGGTGATTGATAAACAGGGAATTATAAATATTTTATTTTGTAATAATATAATATAGTTATTCAAATGTTTGGTTGATCAATAATATAAATCAAAAAACTTTAAAAAAAAAAAATTCTTTAAAATGACAACTTTACCCCTGTCATTAAATATTTATTTATATGTTTAACAATCACCATATAGGCTTGTCAAATTGGGTCAGGTCCGTCGGTCCGGCTCGCCCCGCCATAAAAATTGAGCGGGTTGGGTTGATAAAATAGCAGCTCGTTTGGGTTGCGGGCCAAACGGATTGAGCCCGTTTGGGTTGCGGGCTGGCCCGTCAAATTAGGGTCGAATTTTATATTTTTAAGTGTTAATAAAAATTCCTATTTCTTCTTTATTTTTTCTCATGTGTCTAACTTCAATCACTATGGTAAAATCTCTATGCTTCTATTTTTTTTTGAAGATGTTATACTCTTCAGTCTCCTCCCTTTTCTTAATGTTTAACTCGAATTAATCCAGAATTATCGAAATAATATAGTAAATAAAGTAATTATGTGCATTGTTGAACACATAATATTTTCTGAAATTTACAACCGTCTATTTTCTCGACTTTCTTTTATCTTCCAATGTTTCTCACTTTTTAAGAAAATGTGGATGGTAAGAGCTAGGTGCCTTGTGCGGACAAACCCTTAAGATCGTTAATTTTTGTTTTCTTGTGATGACAAACCCTTAAGAAACTGGAGAAAGTGTACTAAAAAAATTTGGAATTCACATTTAAAGGTTTCATTGTATTTATGGTTGGTGATATTACATGAGTTAATTTTTAGTACATGTGTACAATGAATCTTGTGTGAATTAGAATAGGCACTTTATTTTTTTATGGATTATGTTGATTGTCTTATGCTTTCCATGTCTTATTTCAATGTTTTTAAGTTTTTTATGAAACTATTTGACTGAAATATATTTTTCTTCTATGTTTATTTTAATATTGTTTAGTATTTTTTTAAAAAATAAATAATAAGCGGGTTGGCCCGCCTAATCCGCGGCCCAAGGTGGGTTGGGCTGGGTTGGCCATTTAGAGGCCCGTCAAAATGGCGGGCTGGCCCACCCCGCCCCCCCTAATGGCGGGTGGCGGGTTGGCCCGCCCCGTCAGTCCGTTTTGACATGTATAATCACCCATCTGCCATCTATTCCCTCCAACTCTCCTTAACCTTTCACAGCTTGTAAATTGTGCACTTCCATTCTGTTTACCTAAATTTTCATTCCATCAGTAATGAAAATGATTATTTGATTTATTTCGATTACAATATTTGAAATTATGGATTTTAAATCAATGAATACAAATCTGTATGAATTGTTTGCATGAATTAAATTCGGACGGATTTCAAGTTATTCAATTTTTTTTACGAAGAAACTACTATATTTCGTTATTAGATAGATAAACTATGGATTAAAGCTGGAACTGCACGTGAAAAAAGTTAAATCCATTCATATACTATCGGGCCCAAGGATTTGTGCTTGAATAAGACTAATGAACCAAATGTAAGTCATGGTTAGTAAAAAAAACTATCACGTCTTCATCCTACAAAACAAATACCCTAAAAAAATTTCAAGTTTTCTACGAACGTTTCATGGGACCACACAGTGTACTGTTTATAGTGTCGACGCCATACACATAGCTTGAATGTTTGAGATAGTCGACATAGACATTGTTGTTTAATATAAAAGCATTAAATAGATGGAGATTTTGTGAATCAAATATGGGTGTTGTGGAAGTGTTAACACAACATGCAACAAAATAATATAATTTATCATACCATTAATCTTTAATGAATAAAATAAGAAAGAAATAATAATACACAGTCTTGTAAAGAATGTCCTTAGCAACATTATCTAAATTTGTCTTCTTTTTATCTTCAATTGTCTACTCATCGCTTGACTTCTCGATGCGATCAGGTGCTCCATCAATACAGTATTTTCCTTCATTATTCCATCAGTTATGACGTATCATCGTCTTCTGCAGCTAGATGAGTCTGCATTCTACAATCATCGAATTCCTCTCTGGAAAACATATGAATTTTATTGAATGAAAATATGATTATCAAATGAGTGTTTGGAAATATTTAAGACAAGATTTTAACCATTCTGATATTATTTGTTAGGATCGATTAATATAAATGATGTTTTTAGAAAGGGGTTGAATAAACACTTTGATTTTTGAGATCTTTTATGATATGAATCAGTTCTTTAAGGAATTGATCCTGAAATTTTGTATGTCAATATCGATCAGTTAACTAATAATAGTAGTGCAGAAACAAACTGAAGGATATATTGAATATTTTGGCTATGATATCTTGATAAAAAAATGAATAAAATTGACACGAATAATTTTATGGATATTCATATACTTCAACTGCTCATATGTCACATCTTCTATCTCAAAGATAAGAATTCACTAAAATACTTTGATTGATTACGATGAACTGTAATAACCCACTTCAGTTGAACTTAAACAATGCCAAAATGAAACTCTTAGTTTTTATTATCATTTATCAGTTGATAACTGAATAGTTCAAATAAGTAGCCTGAATATTACGAATAAATCAATGAGGTATGGGCTAGAATTTGTGATTTGCAAACTGAATAAAATCGAAAGTGAATCGCAACTGAATGATTTGTTCTCATTGTAGTAGTTCGTGGATTGTTAACCTCTTTTCCAATTGAACTCATCAGCTATATATAGTCTTCGATTTCAATGATCACATTGAATGCATTTAATGATTAATATCCGTTGAATCGTCTTTTAGTCCATGTAGATGACTTTTTCTGAAAGAGGTACGATGTATCATAACGTTCTGCTTTGGTACGGACTGACAGTTTGTCTATTGAGATTCAAATTTTAACTGATGACGTGGCTAACTGATCAGGAGTTAAACTGGTAGAATGATCAGTTCAGCTGAACTAGAATTTATTTCTTTTTAGTTTGAATGGTCCAGTTCAATTTTTGATTAAGCTATACCAGTTCTGCGAATAACACATTCAGTTCTTCAAATCTGATATCAGTTCGTCAATATTTGATTCATCAGTTTGAGATTTAATAAATCCTTTGAGAACTTTAGTCTGATTATTTTAGTTCTATTTGGTCAATTAAATTGCTAAGTCTCCTTCAATTCAGTTACACTTTACTAGTTCAGTTCAGGTCTTTTGATCGGTTATTGGTCAGTTTGTAAAACTCTGAAACTAATAAATTCCAACAATAGTCTACCACTTGAGCCTCATAATGTGCAATAATCACTTTGGCATTCTGAATTTGTTGAAATCCAAAATCGATCTTTGATTGTTAAGCTTCGGTTCAAATTTGATAAAATTTGGTTAAGTTTCGAGTCCATACGATTGAAAACCGAGAAATACGCCTAAGCTTAAAAACGAATCGGGAATCTATCAAAAAGCTAAGTTTTAAGCCTAAAGAATATTTATGGAAGTGTTTTAAGGTTACAAACTGAAGTTCAGTTACCAACTGAACAAATAATCACTCCCTCAGTCCAGGAACCAATAGCTGCTACTGCCTTGCCATCAATCAATCAGCTGCTTCCTGAGAGTTTCTTTATGTCTCAAGCCACTCTTTAGATTTTTGTTGCTCAAAAGACTGCCAAGGTATTAAGCTTTTCAACTGATCAACAAGATCACCCTCCCAATCAGTCAGTTCAAGAAGCAATGATAGAAGAACTTGCATCTGGTATTCACCAAGATATTGCTCCAGGTCAACTTGCTGTTGAGGAATTCTCTAAAAAGAGAAATGGGAAAGAAAAGGTACCTACTGAAGCATTATCCCCTGAATTTCCACTAGGAGATGATATAATGCTGGACACCATCGTTTCAGAACTGAACAATCTTGGTTCACATATTAACCAGATAAAATCTACTCAGCTGCTGTATTCAATAAGTTTGTTCACCTTGAAAGAACATACAATGAAGGAATTGAAGAAGCTGACCAAGGATGGAATTGCTATTTTTGATTCAGTCGAAAAGATTAAAAGAGAATCAGGTACAATTCCTACTCTGCTCTCCTCTCAAGAACAACTCAGCAACCGGATTGATTTTGTTCATACCAGCCTAACTAAGAAGATTGACATAATGCATAATCAGCTGGCTGAGATATCTGCTCAAGTTAGTTCAACATTCCTCCTCCTCAAAAAAGTGGCGGGTGTTGAAAAAAAGGGAAAAAACATAAGACAGAGGCAACAGGAACAAGCAGCAAGAAGAGAACTAAACCAGACAAGCCAACTGATAAAGACCAGCTTAGAAAAAGTCAAAGAAATAATTTCTAAGAGTCCTAAATCGGTTACTAGTCTGGAGGTTTATTTTCTGCTTTGGAATATTTGTACGAATATGTACTTACCTCTTTCAAAATCTATAAAATTATTATTGCTGAATATGTACGAATTTGTACATTATTTTATCTACAATCAGTTGTGTTCTCTATCATCAGTTCACGAAATCTAAGTTTTGTCGAACACCGAAAGGGGAGAATTGTTGGAATATTATAAATTTACAGATTTTAACAAATTAATCTGCAAGAGAACTGAATAAACTAAATTATAGAACAATCGTGAATAATAACTGAAGATTTCGCTTGAATTAAACTGAAAAATCTTATCAAATGAAGTATTCGTAACTGATAGGACATCGGTTACAACCTATAATGCCCAGCTGAACTGAATAACTGATCAGTTGACTTCTAATCAGTTGGTCACGTCATCAGTTGAAGTATCAGTAGATAGACAGATAGGTCACACCAAAGCAGAACAGTTGTATCAGAACAGAACAGTCTTGAAGCCTCGTACTACTGTCAGATAAAGTAACTATACGACGATTCAATATATATTTGTCATTAAATGCATTCAATACGGACGTTGAGATCAAAGACTATATATAGCTGATCGAATTAGCTGAAGAAGGTTGGTGACTGAAAACAATTGAACTCACACGAAGCAACCAAACTACAAACTTCAATCAATTGAAATACACTTCTCGAATATATCTTAATTTACAGCTTGCACACTCAAGATCTAATTTCTTTGTATTTATCAGTAGCATACAGGCTACCAGTTAGAGCATCTTTCAATTTATAACTGTTTGAGAGTTGTTAGACTAAGAGTTTCAGTTTGACAGTGTGTAAGACCAACTAAAGTGGATTATTACAATCTGTTGTAATATATCAAAGTCTTTTATTGAAACCATATCCTCGTGATAGAATGGTGACGTATGAGCATTTGAAGTCTCCGAACATCCAAAAAATTTCATGTGTTCATTTCAGTTTACACTAAGTATTCAATCTATACTTCAGTCTTATTCTACACTACTTTCAATTGGCTGATCTATATCGACAAGTAAGATTCTAGGACCAGTTCCTCAAAGAATTGATTCACATTTCAGAAAAAAATACAAAAATCCTAATTTTTTATTCAACCACCTTTCTAAACACTTCAACTACCTTAATTGATCCTAACAGCAACAATTCAAGGCAGCGTCTTGTGCCAAATTATTGCAACACTTTGTACGGCACACGTGTTTGCTTAGCTTTTTGGCATGCTCCGTGCATGTATTCTAGAGGATAGATTACAACCTCGCATTTTCCTGGATTTTTCAATGTCTTGAAGTTTGCATAACCCAAATTTTGATGCCATGGATCTGGTGCACATACCTTCGTGTGTCTGCAAGCATGTTCCTCTTCTAGTTGATAGCAGTTATTAGCAGATACTACATCTGTCATAGTACAAACATAGCCTTATCAAAGACTTCACAAATATTTTTGTCAAACTTAACATGCAAGTAATCATCACATAATTGACTAATTCTTATTAAATTTGAGTTAAGTCCCTCAACATAAAGCACATTGTAAAGCTTAGGGAGTCTGTCCATGTTCTGTGTTCATTTTCAAGTAATCTTTCCTTTTTCACCACCTCCATAGGTCATTCGGCCACTCTTTAATTCAACATAATCAGTGAGCTGGTACTTTGAATATTTCATGTGGCGTGAGCACTCAGTATCGAAATATTAGATACCAGCAATGTTAGTTTTTAAGGAGGTATAAACAACAAAACAAAAAATTTCAGCATTAGGTACACAAATCTTCTTCATTGAAGTTTTCTTGGCGACACTGTTGTGGTTGGTGTTGTAAGACACCTTGTGAAACATCTGGTTAGTCTCTCTGTTCATTTATTCATCCCTCAGCTTTAAACAATAAGATTTTATAAGACTAGGTTTAAAACAATAGGGACTGACAAAACGACGTCTCTTTGCTTATACTTATGTATAGAATTTTGCCTCTTTGTTAGAAGAAATTTGGCCATCTGATTGACTTTTAGAGAGTTTGCAATATTTTACTCTCTTTCACAAAAACAGTCGACTGTAATCTTGAGTTGGAGGATTCTCCAAAATTCAGACATATATACTATTTTTAAACCCTAGACCGACTTTACTATCTTTTCCCATCATCAATATGGAGTCAAGTTTGGTTGAGCTCAAGTTGAACTTAGCATTCTCAGTTTGGTTCTTCGCACACTTTCAAATCCTTCGTAGTGTTTTTGAAGGATTTACCATGCATCCTTGGCAGAGACAGATTAGTGATTATTCTAAACATATTTATGTCAACTGATGTAAAGATGACATTAAGTGTCTTTAAGTTAAAATTCAAATCTAGACTTCATCAGTCGTCCACACAATTTCTGGTTTAATCAAACTGTCACCATCTACATCAACAGTATTTGGTGGAGTTCGACCATCTATAACACTTTTTCATGCTATTTCTTGAATAGATTTTATGTAAACCATCATCTTGACTTTTCAAAGACCATATTTAGATCCATACAAAACTGGTGGTCGAATTGCGGTGTTGACAGTTGTTAAAAAAAAAACCAGAATTTCACTTAGTAAACGTCAAGTGTCGCACTTGATACCAATTGAAAGAGTTATTTGACATAAAGTACTATATAGATGGAGATTGTGTGAATCATATATATATGTGTTGTGTGCAGTGTTGTAACACAACATACAACAAAACAAAATAATTTATCACACAATTAATCATTGATGTATAAAATAATACATAATTAATCATACACAAGTGTACATGTGTTGTCTCAGAGTAAAATATTCACTAGAAAAATTTGGCAGTATATAAAACTAATACTAGTGAATAAAAAAAACTAACTCCCATAACAAAGTGAGGGAGCAAAGTGCATTAAAACGCTTATAAAAAAAAAACCAAAACTATGGATGCAACATTTGTGAATCCAAAATCTTCTTTGATAAACACCACTCTAATCAATACAGTGATTAGATATTGTGCATGAATGCCTTTAACACTCTATGACAACACTTCAATACGCCTTGATTTGATAACCTCATCTCTTCGAAGTAAATCACCAACTCACATACTTGCTCTCATACAGCGTCTTTATTTCTCGATCCCAACATCTATATTTGATTATTTATAAACTTCTTTTGCCCTAGATTTTATTCCTTGAATAAAATCCTACATGATACAAAAACAAAAATTTCAATATGAAATAAACTCTTCATATCTAGAGTTTATCAAATATCATAATAATACAAAGCTTGGTTTCAAATATGTACTACCATCTCTATATTCATTATAATGATAAGTCATATGACACTCATTTTGATGTATCGAGTTAACATGTATTTGCACTTATACTATTTGATATATATATTTAGGCAGATTTTAAGAATATAAAATAATAAACATTAGTTGAAATTTACAAGATGGCAGTCCAGTAAACCTATCAAATCAAAAAATAAAAAAAAATAAAAAATCCATGACTTCATTAAAAAACTAGTAAAAAAACATCAAAGTTTGGGGGAAAACGACATAATTTGTTTATTATTTTATTTATAAGCTCAGTTTTAGTTCCAATGTGCTTAGAATTGGTGGACTTATTAAAAAGAAACAAAAAACAAATAAATGTCACATTAATGCAACATACCACCAATCAGCCTGTGGGTATTATCAACATTTTGTCAATGGAGTTGGACTAATTGGTGTCGACACATTACAAACTTTGTCTACTGAGGTCCCCTTGAAAGTGAGTGTAGTGTGAAAGGGTTGAAAATCGAAAATGCGACGTTGTTGAGAGAAATAATTGACAATATAAATTATAGTTATTTTTTACGCATGCTATTTTTCAAAAATTAAATAAATTGTATAGTTTATTCAAATTTTCATTTATAAAAATTAAAAATTTATTCAAGATAGTTTATAGTTAAATTAAAAATTATTGAATGTGAACTAGCTAACTCTGTCGATATCATTAGGAAAAGGAGAAGACAAACATCTGAAAATGTGTACATTTTAAGTTTACAAGATATCCATCCTAGTGTCGATATTTCTCGGTTTTATGCAAGTGGTCATAGATGTCATAATTAAGGAGGTAAACAAACAAAGCCACTTGCAAATTATTCGGAGCTCGACTCGATAAAAAACTCGTTCGAGATTGTTTGTTAAACTTATCGAGCCGAACTCGAGCTCAGTTCAATTTGATTGAGCCGAGCTCGACCTTAAAGATATTCGTTCGTATGTTGTCAGCCTCTTCGCGAGCTCGACTGTTAAGGATATTCGGTTCGTATGTTGCCAGTCTGTTCGCGAGTTCAAACTCGACTGTTTATGTGGCCTCGGCTAATTTGTTGGGCTAGTTTATTGGGCCGTGAATGTAGCGTTGGAAGGAAACATTCATTATTTATTTGTTTTGTCCACGTTGAAATTGTAGCGAGAAAGAAGACATAGAGATACTACAAAATGAACTCCTTAAATTTTCATATATTACTTGGTCTTTTGGGTAAGAATGTTCAAAGAACTCGAAAATGAGCTTGTTTAACAAGCTTGAAAATGAACTTTTTAACGAGCTGAGCTCGAGTTATTAACGAGATTAATAATTTTCAAATTAGCCGAGTTCGAACCTAATAATAAAAGCTCGAATTGTGCTCGATCCGAGCTCGGATTGAGCCTATATATATATCTTAAACAAGCATACTCGACTCATTTACATCCCTAATCACTTACCTTGGATCCAGGGCCTCCACAAATGCAACAACATAATGGATCATGGGTGTAACAGTATGGCACTTGAAACGTTGCTGGGTTCACATAAAAACAAAATTGTATTGGAGACTGTCATCATGTGGAACAATTGTCTTGACGTAAATGCAAGTAAATTGTAAAACCTGTGGCACAAAATGTTGTGTGAATGAAAGAAAACTTCTTGAACCTATTGGATTCACCTTTACATTTTCCTTGCGTATGGATGATCAATGAGTCAGGTAGCAACTAAACGTCGTGTTTTGAAGGAGCAGTAATTGTAGTACCATTGTTTCATATTGGTTTGAAATGGTTACGAAGGATCAAAATGGACTCATACAACAATCCGGATTAATAAGTTAACTGTTGAGAAGTCTATCCGCGCTTCAATGGATGTTAACCCGAGATTTGACAGTAGATAGGGGCTGTGAATAAGATGACGAGTGCACGAAAAACTCGATCTCACGAGCTCAAGTGGGAGCTTTAACTGAAAAGCTCAATTTCATCTGAGTTCATCTCGAAATTACCTTGTAGTTGCTTTTGAATCAATAATACTTTATGTTTTCCGTTTTGAAATCGAATGATTTCTTCCTACTCATGCTTTCAAGGAATTTTAGAAATACAAGACTTTTTTTTTATCTCACAATACGCGATGGTTTATCCTTCAACATTCATGTCTCTTCATGAACTAAATTCCTAAACGCATTGTACAAACATGCATATAGAGACACGCACTAGAGCACTTGTTCCGTGCATTCAGAATAAAGAAAATAGCTTTTTTCATCATTAAGTTGTAATTCTATATGATTTTTGTAATTTATTATGTCAAAAATGAGTCTTAATCACGTAACTTTCATTTTTTGGTACATTTGTTAATTTATTTTGCGATTTTAGTTTTTTTTCATGTAATTACTTTTATGACATTGGACACATGTTGACACATTAGTGTTATATCATCAACGAATAATTGTCACGCGGAAGAAACTAAATTATCAAAAAAAAAAAAAAAAAAAACGCAATGATGGCGGATTGATACTGGAATTTGAAAACATAAATACTAAAATCTCATAAAAAATAACTAAAATTACAATATCCACTTTACAATTTTTTCTCCATTTGTAGTAAATATTTATGTAAAATAATTATAGTTTTTTTTTAATGTTGTTTAATTCGATTGAATAATTTTTTATATTAAAATATAAACGATTAAATTAAATATAGACATGCCTAAATCGGATATTACCAACCATGCATGCTGCTGTATCGCACTTGATCATATTCCAAGCCTCAGTGGGTAATAATTGGATTAGCCTCACAAGCCACTTTCTATAAGGATATATAATTATGATTAATTCCATTTTCTCCACTTTCCTAATTATCCATTTATTTTTAAATTAAATATACATATGTGACGTCATTCCAGTATAATATAATGTAATATATATCTTAAAAAAATTAATTTGTTAATGAACTTATTCTCTTGATTGACCTCAATCAACTTTGTTCTTGAACTACTCTTCTATGCGACATATGGATCTATATTTTACCAATATAAAAATAACAGCAACTACAATTGTAATATGATTAATATAGATTAAATAAAATGCGAAATTATGTAAGTGTAGAGTTTAATCACACAAAACTCTGCATACTCCAATTCTGAGATGAACGTAAGCTACTGGTACAAGAGGTTATAAGCAGGTATATCCTGTATTCTGTGGACATCTTCTAAAGCAAACTCTCTCTCCAATTGTGTTCTTGTTACTTGAAGAACCTCCTGAACAACCGGGATGATAAGCAAAATGAAAGACTAGTAGATTGAATGGTTATTGGAAAATAATCGAGTTGCTTTGTATGGATAAGTCTGGCTTCTATAGCGTAGGAAAAGAGTAGTCCGGGGACGAACCGGAAATTTTACAGATCCTGTGAAAGTGAGATTGTTCTGAAAATGCAGAACTCGTGCATGGGCATGCTTGTCCAAAATCCATAAGTTTTCATACGTTCAAGAAAATTTTCCAAAATGACCATTATAGCTAAAACCTTAATTTTTGTGAAGATGTTGACCTGATGTTAGGATGCAGGTGATGATTCGTGCATTGGAAGTGCAAAGACAGTGAATGAGAGATAGAAAGGGTACATTGAACTCCATATATGAAGCTCGCATGGCAAGCCACTGAGCGTCCATCATCGCAAATGCTATACAAAAGAGGACATCAAACGCTTCCTCATTTTCTGCAGTTTTGAGAATCAAATTTCTATTCACTAACAAGAAAAGGTGACAGATACCAGTTGGGAAGTGCAGATTCTTCGTATTACATCAAATTACCTCCTAATAATTTAACAAAATTAAGCCCGGGAAGACATTTTGGTTTTTCTGCAAACACAACATGGACGGTAAGATCTCCTTTTTATCCCTTAAGCTCGCTAAAAGAGTATGTCAAATTCAATATCATAAACTGAAGTAGTGGCACTGAATGGACCTGAGTTTATGTCCAGCATTTGAATTAACATAAACGAAACATTAACGCCAGCAACAGCAAAGGGATACTCCCATTTTGCGCGCTTACCGCCCTTCTTGAGAAGTAACCTACGAAAAGGAACCTTCAAACATTGTCTTATCAGTAAAAAACATCACTGTTTCACATTAGCGAAGAACCAAAGAAAATATCATCCAGATAAATACTTGCTCTAGGTGGCAGCAGCGCATCAGTCATACCGGATATGTTCTGGCGAAAAATAATAAGTTCTCAAGTGAGAGGAAGCCGCATCCCCTAATCCAACAAGTAAGCACAATAAGAAGATAATTGAGGTATCAGATGAACTATTAACTACTTTAATGAGTATATCATTATCAAGATTGACACAGTTGTAATTCCCCGACCCTCTTCTTCAATTATGTTTAGAAATATTTTGTGACACCAACATTAAACCTTTTCAAGTTCTTAAACCTAGAACTCCTACCTTATTAGCAATGTAGCCGCCATAAATGGGAAAGACTAACATTAGGCAGTTCATCTCCAAAAGTTTAGTAGGAACTAAAATGTAATATCAATGGAGGTAGGCAATGCAGTCATAAACATGACATTAAAGAGGGCAACAAATGGACTAAAGCCCATCTGAAGAGAGAGGATCAACTATAAATGAGGAGATAGTTAATGTAATTTTTGAGTTGTAGTAGTTCTTATGTCATCTATAGATTTTACAATTTTTTTCCCCTCAAGACATGATTTCATGTTAAACTATTATATTTCACATGCACCAAATCGATATAATTTGGATTTGTTATTAACATTTTTCACAAATAATACCTATTCCGTGATCTATACTCTATGCCAATGAAAAATTATGTTTTTTCATAAAAACAAGTTTGCTGGTAATTAATTGGTTGGAGCATATTTGTCATCCTTTGGTTACTCAAAGCATAAACGATTATGGGTTATAATTGCCGTACATAGCACTCGAACCACAAAATGATGTGTTAAATGTCTAAGTTCAAGTGACGTGAATTCAAGTTACGTGTAGCTATAAAGTTTTATTTTAACGATCAACTCGTACTTTCTATGTCAATCACACACATGACACATGTGATATTCATGATGTTTTTAAAGGAAGATAGATTAAAAAACACTATTATTATTAGCCACAACACCTTGCCATAAATACTTCATAAACCTATATTATGTAATTTATATATATTGACAGAAGACTTCTTTTATCATGGGTTGATTAATTGCTCACCCTCTATGTTCCATTTTTTTCATACGTTGGGGAAGAATGCCCATGATAGTTTTTGAATCAAGGTTATTAAATGGTAGAGAGAATAGCACAGAATTTTTTAAGAATTGCTAATAATTTATTCAAGTTTTTTACACGTAAGTGTTAAGATTATTGACCGAGTCTAACTCTATCCCAAAAAACTAGATCAAGGGAGGAAGATTGTCCAAGTTCATATATACAACTCCCAGAAACTTAACCCATCCAACGTGACACATTCTCATGCCTAGTAATAAACATCTGTAGCTTGAAGTTTTACAAGACATTAGCACTCTGATATATGTGGGAAGTTGGACGTACAACTATATCACATTCGGGGATCGGGGCGAGAAGCATTGCTCAGAAAATGGGAAAAAATGATATTTCAGCTGTAATATTCCCATCTCTCTGTGTCTGTGAGTCTGCGACATTCAATATAAGCCAAAATTGTTTACAGCTACTATAATGCTGCGTAACTCATGTCAGCAGCATTGTATTAACCCAAACTCTCCAGAATATTTTCAGCCAAAAGTCTACTAGTTTTTTCACAGGAGATAATATTTTTAGAAGTGCACCTGAAGTCAGTTGATGGATTAGTTCCTTGCCAGCCCATATCTTTCCATTGCTCGGATATCAGACCTTTAAGCTTTACATTTGGAAAGGAAATATCCCATAGAGCTTGGAGAGCTTCCTGAGAATGATAATGTTACAAACAGTGGTGACTCAATAAGATGTAGACTTACTTAAAATCGCCCCAACTTTTAAATGTTAAATGGAAACACGGATGAGAAGAATATACTTGATGATCAATGCGAGTCTCGTCAAAAGGCACCCCTAGTCGTTCTTGAATTCTTCGCAGCCTTTGCTCCTGTAAGAATTCAGATATTCGAGTTAGGTAAATTGAAATGGACTCATTGGAATTAAGCAAGTTGAACAGATAGAAACCTTCGTTCCAAACTCCTTTGCTGTCAATTCATGCTAAACAAGGTGACCAAGTAAGGTTTGTCCCAAGTACGAAGAAACAAATATTAAAGGAGCAAAGATACAGATGTAAGCGCCTAGGATATATCCTGTTTTAGGTTATTGGATTCTATGGGAGAAAACACTGAAAGAATTTCTGGATTGTATGATTAAAATAATTTCCAATCTATGATATACATCTACTAATACGATTTTGATACTTTAGAAGCACCTAAGGTCCATATCCAATTTCAAGCTTTTGCATCAATGAAATGATTTCCCAATCTGAAATCATCTAAAGTTCATATCTCAAATTATTTTCTCAAATACAGATCTGAAACATCCAAAACATGGTAGCAGTATGTTTTAGTGAATATCTCTATTTAATAGATTCATCCATTTTTTATTTTGTTTAATCAGCTAAATCTATAGACTATTTGATAAATTGATAAATATTTTTCCTGACACGAAAAAGTGCCGATATACAATTTCACTTTTAGTTTTTGCTTCCAAAACAGATGTCTACCAAGAAATGTAATTTAGTGTTCCATTCACCTGAATATGACTTAATTTGTAGTCTAGATATTTGTCACTCCCAAATTTTTTATTGTTGGCACGGCTGAAAAATCCTCCAATCCATGCTCTTGGTCCAACCATAGCATTAGCTACAAACAACAAAAGCTTATCAGGATGTAATAACTAGGATGTGCTGTGGAGTAACAACTGCCCCCAATTATTAGCAACAAAAACAAAAGCTTATCAGGATATAATAAATGGAATATGTCAGGAAGCAACAATTGCTCTTAATGGAAGAGCAATTCAAACATAGCAATTAGGCTATTGTACCGTTCAAAGGACTTAAGATGTATCATGGCAAATAACTGTAACTTCTAATACAGTGCAAATGTTCGGTCCTATACTTGTCACTATCACTGGCTGTAGCGATCCTGCACATAATCTGCTCATCACTTATGTGCATAATCTGCTTATCACTTATGTACAAATAGTGGAGGGAAGACAGAAGCTAAGCCCGTGAAGAATTGTAAATCAAATGACATCAGTAATCTCATCTCACCAAAGCATTGGGCTAATTGTGATGTTATGTGAGCAGCCGGTTTTTCATACTGCTTCTTTCCGTACCAGCAAAGCTCGTCTTCATCAACCTAAAATATAAACTTCCATGAGAACTAAATACAGCCCGAAAAATTTAAGCTAAATTTCTTAGGAAGAAACATAACTCCAATGATAATAGTCTGTTTTCCATGCTGTCACAACAGTGACTAGTTCCATTTCAAAATGGTGTAAAATATCTATTAAAATAGATGAAATTTTTAATATCCAGTTTGTAAGAGCAAGATCATTTCGTATAACTAGCCACAATTAGCTAAAGTTTCTAATTTATTTAATTCTTCGAGGGAAATAATGTGCTAAGAATAAATGATTTCGAACTGATGTATTTCATCTCAAGCAAACAGAAAGTATAGTCAGTAGCATTGATTTCGCCTGGACTAGCATAAACTCAAACTTTATTCAAAGAAAAACGCGTTAAAACTTTTGAAAGGAAGAATAATGAAACTTCAGATCATTATTTCTGTTCTTATAGTAGACATAATTCCGGAAAATACCCCTAAATTTTGCCAAAAAAGGATAAATATCAGAGCCTAAAAGTAATAGACAGACTCGAATATATACTGCTTAGGTGGTGTAAGAACAATAGAAGAAAGTAATATATTCATATTCCCATTTTCCTGTCCTCGAATAAGGTACTTGAATTATAGAATTTGCTCTTATGAAAATGTCTTTTAATGTGTGAGGCTAACTATTTAACATAAGCAAATAACCTATTCTAATTTAAGCCCACCAGATTACTTTACTAACATTCATTCATACGTACAGGAACTGGTTTAACAAAAGGGGTATTTAAGAGAACAACAAATGAAACACTAAACCGGAAGAAGATATAATCCAATAGAAACGGCCACCATGTAATTCGAAATGAGACACTGGCATGGACTTTATTTCAGAAGAAAATCCACAAGAATGGATCAACACCAAGATTCTCTTTCTTGATTCCAAAGTGAAAGAATCAATCAGTTAAAAAGGAAGAAAAGACTTGAAATTAAATTAAAGAATGAAAATGAGAAGCTTACTCTATGGTGAGAGGCACAAGAAGGCCTTAATCTCATCATAAACTAAAATATGGGAAGTCAGATTCTCCCACCAATCCAAACGACAAAGACAAGGATTAGCAAATTGATGATATATTTACCCCAACAATTACAACAACTCATGCTTTGTTCCTCAAATGAAATAACTCAAAGCTCGATCTTTATCTATTTTTCCACTCTTAAATGTCTCGTACATATTCTTTAAACCCAAAAGGGAAAAAGTAAATCTGTGGCCGTCAGATGCAAAAAGGGGAGACTAATAGCGCAATCAAAGCGCAACTTTTTGCTGGATTCATTACATTATGGAAAGAGAAACAATGGGTTTCATTTACTGTAATAAATTTGTGAATGAAGACAGAAGAAAAGGGTATCAAAAAGTTTTTCAAAAAGGAAGAAAAAGGCATGCATCATATAATGTAGCCATGTTTGCATGACAGAATCAAGACAAAAAAAGTAAAGCAACATAATAATCAATCACACACGCGTACGAAGGTAAATAAATATCAAGAAACTGTAAGCACCTGTTAAAATAACATAGGGAGCATGAAAAATTTATCTCCGTTTCTCTGTTGAAGCTTCGCCAAATCCAATTAACTGTGGTGGCACAAATGGGACGGGCGAGGCCCAGATGGAGCAAATTCTGGGTCCTGTGTTGGAAGAGGCGTGGGAAGAAGATGGAGAAGGAACGACGAAGAAGAAAGAAAGGAGCCGAAAGACCATTGGAGACGAAGCTTTTCCTATACCAGCCAGGTTGCAAGAACACCGCCCAATCCGTATTCCCCGTTCGAATCTAATAATAATATGATGATGATGATTTTTTTTCTAAAAATAAAATAAAAGAGCTTATATTTGATATGGAAAATTTCATTAGTTTATTTAAGTTTAACTTAACACTGTAAATCTTTTCGATTATGATCCATTACATTCTTCATTTATAAATCAATAATATTAAAAAAGTTCTTCTCAATAATATATACAATTAGAAAAAAAAAAACAAAATTGTTTATTAAATTGGTCTAAATTGAGTTTTGGTCAATTAAATATTTGATTATTGTTCTAAACCATTTTTTTTGATAGCATGTTGCCAAATATTATCGACGTGATGTTTGATCTAACTTAAGTGTATTTATGAGAGTGTAGAAAATAAGTAGACTTGCTCTTTTACATTAGTTTTCTAGACCTTCATTCTTCACATTGATCAAAATTTGATCTTAACAACGATAATAATAAATCACAACTGTTTTTTCGTTGGAATATTGTTATGATATCGATCATTTATAATATGACATCAAACACTACTGATATATCGTTAAATATTATAGATATGTTTTGCGGAAATCAGAAACTCGGGTGAAAATCTGATTGAATATGTAATAAAAATAATTCATTACTACTAAAATTTTAGAGTCTGGAAGATATAAAAATGCCAATTGACTAGAGCATAGTGGTTAACTAATTCCTTATCCATTTTTTAGTGACTTATTTCAATGTAATATTTTTTGAAAAAATAATAATTATAAGGTATGCAAAAGTTTAAATCACATGGTTATCAATGTTAATTATTTCATTATAATAATATTTTATCTGCACATGATCAAAAGAGTGGTTAATATATGTCATGGTCTGCTAAATCACAAAATAAAAAACAATAGATCAAATGATCTTATGAGTGATTGGTTATACCACTTCGATATCCCACCTCAACTAGCAATTAACAATTAACCTTAACTTTCAAAAGAAGACATGAACCATTTGTCGTGTAAACAGTACCATTAGTTTATATTAATACGAAACTATATGAAGTTGAAGATATTCATATGTCTTTGAAAATGTGCAACTAGAGAGATCAAAAGAGGCACTTGCATGTTTTTTACTTTAGAAACATGTAAACGTATAACGTTGAAAAGTCAACCCACATAAACCGTATACATGCAAATGATTTAAAATGCATATTTAATTTTCTTAATTGATTTTAAATACTTAATTGATATATTTTACATGATTAAATTTTTAAAGTGCATGATTTCATAAAATTGAAGGATTTTACCCAAATATTCGATAACAAGCTGGGGAAAGGAGACCGAGTACGACCAAGACAAAATAAATATTTTTCAATAAATATTCTCAAGGTTTATTAATATGATTAAATATGATTAATTTTTTCTAAAAATGATAGAGTTCAAATTATTTTACGAAACGAGCTCGATTTTATTCGGGAAGCATTTTAAATGAGTAGACGTTTCAGGTTGAACACCGTTTACCAATCAAAGAAGGATTCAAACTGTTTAGGAAGCCAGCTCGTCGTATGTAGAAGATGATTGAATTGAAGGTCAAGGAAGAGATTGAAAAACTATTGAAGGCCAAGTTCATAAGGTCAATCAGTTACACTGAATGCTCACAAACATTGTGCCTGTAATGAAGAAAATTGGTTATAATCAGATGAAGATCACAAAAGCAGATACCTCCAAGACAGCTCCTAAATGCCCATGGGCAATTGGCACATTTGAATGGCTTGTCATGCCATTTAGTCTTAAAAACGCCGGCGCTACTTATCAAATGGCCATTAATTCTATTTTTCATGATATGATAGGGCATCATGTTGAAGTATATATAGATGACATTGTATTTAAGTCTAAACAAGCTGTTGACCACATCTAGCATTTGAGAAAGAGCTTCCAAAGAATGAGACAACATGAGTTGAAATTAAATCCTTTGAAATACGCATTTTTGGTGTGAAAGCAGGGAACTTCCTAGGATTTTTGGTATACCAGAGGGGAGTCGAGATGGATAAAAACAAGGCTAAGACTATTATGGAGGCGAACCCACTCAAGAAGAAGAAAGAGTTGTAGTGTTTTCTTGGGCAAGTGAATTACTTGAGGCGTTTTATCTCTAATCTTGCAGGTAAAACTAAGGAGTTTTGAAACTTAAGGACTGCGAGGAGTTCAAATGGGAAGAGCCACATCAGAAGGCTTTTGATAAAATCAAAGGGTATCTTTCCAACCCTTCCGTACTTATGCCGCCCAGGTTGGCTTTCCAGTTTGTAGAGTAGGAATTCAACCATGAGAATTAAACTTTGACGGGTCAAGAACAGAAACTGCAGCCGAAGCAGGTATTGTGATCACCTCCCCACAAGGTGTGAAAACCGCTCTTTTTTTTTAATTTGACATTCCCATGTACCAACAATCAAGACGATTTATATTACAAGCAATGTAAGAAGTGATTTTTTTGGATTAACTCAAAATAAACCACCAACATCCAACATCGCATTCAACACATCTTCACTCCCCAACAACATCCAACAATCAGAATGACAAAACAACAGTCAACAGATAGAGAGTGGAGCCACCGGATGCAAGAACTGAAACGTCTACCATTTAAAAGTGCGGAAATATTTTTTTTAAAGCTCGCAATTACAAAATAACATTTAAAATAATCGTATTTATTTGCCAACAAGAATAACGCTGTTTAAAAATAACTAACGTCATCCAAAATCAGCGTAAATGTAAACATGTAAAAATCGTAATATCATCAACATATAAAAATGTGCAACTCCTCTCAAAACACGTGAATCAATATGCGGAAAAATAATGGTCCTCGGGTCGTGTCACCGCACATCCCGCCTGCCTACTCAGTCTTCGGCACCTCCGATCCCTTGATCAAAATGCTCACCTGCATCACACACGCCTAGTGAGTCTAAAGACTCAACACACCAGTACCGGTAATAAAAAGTACATATATATAGCACACAGCGGTGAAAAATAGCATAATCAACATACATTTCATGAGCTTAAAAACATGAACATAAGCGTGTCGTGTAAAATCGCAACGTGTCAAAACATGTCTCATCATGTTATCATATCATATGCATAACTGTGACCTGTCGAAACATGGTAATAGCATGTATCATCGTATCAGCATATACGTGTTAAGATCTTAATTTTAATTTCGTTCTTTAGCTGTGACTTTCATATCATCATGTCATCATGTCAGTCGATGGATCCATCTACGTGTAACCGCGGTACTCGGCGGCGAGGATCATCAGCGACGGCATTACCCGCCCACTGAGTCCGGGCCTTACATGTCATCGTGTCATCGTGTTAGTCACAACTAAATCACTTCCTTCAAAACATGTCAACATATTCATCACTTAATAAAAGCATGCATATACGTAATTTTTTTCTCTTAAACCAAGCATGCACCGTATTTATCATAATTGCGTAAAAATCATAAACATGATGCATAAACATTTAAAATATCATAATTTTGTGCTCAGGGCGCTGCCAGGACCAAAATCTCACCCCGGGTGCAAATTGACCATTTTGCCCCTGGAAACCCCAAAATTATCGCTTTAACCCTGGACCTCTAAAATTGACCTGAAGCTTACCAAACTCCTTAAAACACCCATAAAAATAATTACATAAATTTCTTAGACGTAAACTCGAGCCCGCTTCAAACTTATTTGATTCCTTTTAAAACTTGGATCGAGGTCCCGGTTTTAACCCGAGTCGACTCGAAACTAAACCAAATTTTTCCAAACTTAACCCATACTTAAAATACACTCTAACAGCCCCTAAACTCCTCAAAATCAGCCCTCTAACCCACGGCTAAACCTACTGTACTAAATAACTTCTCGGCCACCCCCCACAAGCACCATCCTTAACCCAACACATGGCTCCATTTCTCAATTCCTTCGGTCCACCCAATTTCCACCACATGCCCAGCCTTTATGACTCACCATTAGGAACCTAATGACCCTTCTAAACTAAGCCAAACCCAAACAAAATGGCTGTTGCACAAACTAAACGTAGGGAACTATCGCACCTCTCGCCCTTCTCTCGTTCAAGAGATGCCTCCAAGGACCGAGCTTCTCCCTCGTCCAAGCGCCTATGGTCCACTCCTAACATCATACCAGACATTACAATGACTGATACATGGCTGGGTTCGAGCCCATGCACAGCCACAGCCCCTGCCCGACAGAACTCGAACCACCCAAGCCCCAAACTCTGGGCTATTCACTCGTATACAGGGACGTAGCCAGAAAATATTTTGATCCTGAGCTAAATGAATCGATAAACTTCAATCGGGAGTTCCTCCGCCAGTGGTGGTGGTTACGGCAACAATAGGCAGAACCAATGATGAGGGACAAAATTTACAGCTTAGGCCCAAAAAAATTTTAGCCTGGGCTGGGCTGGAAGGACAAAAATGATGAGGAACAAAATTAACAGCTTAGATCTATTAAAAAGTTGTTAATAAAAAAAATTCTTAGGCCCAAAAATTTTAGCCTGGGTTGGAGCCCACTCCAACCTTTGGGGTGGCTCCATCCCTGCTCGTATACGTCCAGCAAATTTTCTAAACCCCATGACAGCAACTTGACACCACCAGCAGCCTCTAGACACTCAAGAACCACAGCCCTTTGCACCAAGAAATCAGAAAAACGTGAGTAACACAAAAGGTGCAAGAAAACACATGGAAACCGAAATTCTTTCAAACATATGCTTGGATCAGAAATCTTTATGCATGAACACAAACATCGGTATAAAAACGTGTATGATGCGTAAAGAATGATACAAATGCATGCCTTGATGAATTCTACGCAAGAACGTCGAAAAATGAGAGTCGGGGAGCGCCGGAGGAATTTATTTTGCAAGAAATGCACATGGCCGAAGCTTTCTTGGGGAGCTGCTACAAAAACAGATGGGAGGGTTCTGAAAATGAGGAGTGTCGGATGGTACACTTATTAGGTTTAGGTTAATGAGTAGTTTAGGTAGTAATTAAATAATAGATAACGGGCCTTAAATTATCAATTAAGGCTATGTTTGGTTTAAATGATAGGATTACAGAATGATTAACACATAAATGATAAAAAAATGATTGAAGTAGATAATGATAAAATAATATTATGTTTGGTATGATTATTAAGAATGAGATAAATAATAATCTTTTGATGAATTGACGAAATTGCCCTTCCACTTTTGCGGCGGTGGTGGTCGGCCAGCGGTGTGATTGCCGGTCGAAGGCGATGGCGGAGGCGGAGGTGGCAGGAGGAGGGGGTGGTCGGCCGCGGCGGTGTCGGGGGACGGCAGGTGGTGGTCGGCGGCGGCCGGCGGGGGGTCGGAGGGGGTGATCGGAGTCGGGAGGCGGCGGTGGTCGGCGACGGCGGAGTCGGCATTGGTTGGAGGCCGGCAGAGTCGGCGGCGTCGGGCGACGGTCGGCGGTGTCCGATGACGATCGGCAGCATCGGGCGACCGCCGACGGGGGTCGACAACGGACGGCAGGGGTCGGCCGGCGGCGGGGGTGGTTGGTGAAGGGAAGTGGTGGTGAGTTTGGATTTAGGAGAATGGTAAAATTGAAAAAATAGGATGGATTAAGAGTAGGATAAATAATCCTAGGGGATGAGGAGTGATTATTTTATCCCAGTTAATATAACCTAATCATTCATAGGAGGGATTAGCTATGTTAAATAATCACTCGTACCAAACAAGGGATAAGGTGGGATAAAAATTCATAAACCCACCTTATCACCCCTACCAAACACTGCCTAAAGGTTTAAAAAGTTAATTAAGTCCAATAAGCTTAAAAGTAGGCCCATTGAGTCCAAACACACTCCCGAAAAATATTTCGTGTTGGAAAGTTTTTGAAAATATTTGTCGAACCCTCGAAACATCCCCCGATTCGATAAAATTTGCGCACCGTTAAAAATAAAATCATGCGGGTAAAAATACCCAATAAAATCCCTTTTTTAAAAAAAATACCTTAAAAACACTTTATAATAATTAATAAAAATTAATCATGTAATAAAATAATTTTTCTGATAATTTCACCGTCCCCGATCCTCGTTCGAGCGCGAAATGCAACTTAAAAATCTATAATATATGAACCTTTAAAATTTCATGAAATAAATTCTACCATGCAATAATTATGCATAAAATACATAAAAATAATTAAACACAATTTAATGAAATAAACATGAATTTAATGCTTTAAAACAATTTAATAAAATACAAAAGAAATTTAATAACTCGCATGCATGTGGTTCACGTGGACCTTCAAATTTTTGGGATGTTACAAAAACAATAAGTAGACGTGTATGTGGGAAAGGGGTCCAAATGAAGTGCAATGTATGCAAATGGCTGCTTGGGTAGGGGGAATGCGACCCAAGTGATGTGCAACACACAAAAAAAATATTAGAGTTACCTCTTGGCTCCCAATTCATGGTCATGTGCACGTTCATTGAACAAGGGAGCTAGTGATCTAGTGGGGAGTTATGCCAACACATGGCTTGAATAAGTTGTTTGTCGGTGGGGTGTACAAAACCATACAACTCCCCACAGGAACTCGATACTAGAAAAGGAATAAAGGGCAGTGGCATGTAAATATCTATAAGGAGCCAACATTGAAATAACATGTAGTAATATGACAGTGATCAATATTGTGGCAAAACCAGTCGTCATTCCCTCAAATTTCTCTAGGAAAGTCAAAGTGCCTCAAGGTTAATCATACAAAGCAGAAAGAAGTAAAGGGTCTACTCCAATCAAGACAATAAGAAATTTCAGGGAACCAAATAGCATCACATAGTACTCGAGAATAATGGAGAGATATTACCAATAGCTTTAGAAGAAGCAGAAACAACTGAAGCGAAATCTTTTTTGGTCATGGTAGTCGCAAAACCATGGCTCGAGAAGGGAGTAGTGTTCGCTCTTGCAGGGAAGGGAAAACTAAAACCCAATTGGACTCCAGTGGACATTCCAGAAGCAACGTCGAAAGGAGACGGAGAGCAGATTCCAATAGAGCCGGTCGTGAACTGGGGAGCCACGGCGGTTGGGGCTTCGGTTTAGCCAAGAATGACAACAACAAAATTTTAATGTATTCTTGTCTGGGAAAATTCACAAACACTATGAAGGCAAAATGGTGATCAAAATAACTTATGGGTTGGCACGACCTGCATAGTGGAATAAACAAGAGACGGAGGTGAAGCTAAGATGGTGACTTGCGCAAAAGATGCACCCGTGGAATTCGAACCAGGGAGGTGCGATGAAGAGGATTTTGTAGCCATGATGTGGTCTGGGAAAAAGAAACAGGTGAAGAGGGGCTGTGGCCAGATTTTCAAACCCAAAAATTGAATAAAGAAAGTGAGGGTGTGGGATTTTGCAAGATGGAGAAGGGAGAAGCGCCAAGAGCAAGGAAAACAAACGGGAGAAATAGATAAAGTGATTAAAATTGGATGGGTGAGCATGTCAGCTATGCATTCCAAGCCCGTAGCAAAGAGGCCCAAAAACCAGGAGAATATTTTGGGTTGCGTAAAGACATTATGGGCCTATATACAAGTAATTGGCCCAACATGCCAATGCTTGCAGAAGACATTTGTTGGCGCAAAATTTTAAATAGGCCCAAATTGGTTGAGCCCAAGCCCAAAAGAAAGTAAATAAGCATAAAGATAAGAGAAGTCCATCAATTTAAATTTGTTTGACCAAATCAAGGAGTGCTTAAGCTGGAGAAGAACGTGGGAAAAATCATGGGCAAGATTGTGAGTCGTGGAAAGAGTGGGAGAAATTGCACAGTGCGCTGAAGATAATGAAGGATCGATCACAGATAACAACACACATCGCAAAAACTCCATGTAACTTTACGTAGAATTCTCATAGATTTAGTCAAGCTTTTTCATGCTTTTACAGTCATATTTTAGCATTCTCGTACATATTGTAGCACTATTTTATTATATTTTTCATGTTTTTGTAATTTCCTACTGATTTATTGATACACAATCATGTTGGGAGTTTATTCATCAAGTTCTATTGTTTTTTCTTTCATTTTGGCGTTGTATTCGTTTATGAGACTATAACGAATGGTCAAATTTAGTATTCATAATCAGTGTGATTCTTAAAAGTTATATATTTCATGGTTTTTATACAAATTGATATATCTTTACATCTCACATGTCGGCAAATCGATATATTGTTTAACACCGTGTAATTGTAATTGGGAGTTAGAATTAAACCCATGATAAAATAATAATAAAACATCAACTGAGTTTTACTTTCCAAAATACAACTCTACCCTCGCCTTCTCAATCATACCCGCCTCCCACCGTTCCCTCGTCGCAGAAGTCCACTGTGAATCCTGTTGTATGTCCCAACCCCGACATCGCTGCACTAGTAAGCTTGACTCCCACATGACCCAACTGCTCTTACACACGAGTCGCTGTTTTGCCCGACTAAGTTACTCGTTCGCCTTGCTGCTCAGTAGCCAATAGCCATACATCACTTCATCTGCGGTATCCAGCTGCCAAATTCTTGTGTGTATAGTGATATGAGCTATCGCATCAAATTCAGAAGTTAATAACGATTTTTGAATTTAAATCCCTCGTGGGTTCTAAATGAGAACTCTTTTGATAGTTTAGTGCTGTAATTGAGGTTGTTTGGAAAAAAACGTTATTGTTTTTAGTTGGGAAGTTTGCTGCGTTCCTTAGAGATAGTATTGGTGGTTTTGTTGGATTTATTTCCTGAGAAAAGTGGCCTAAATTTGATTGAACATTGAACCTTTGGATGATTGGATATTTTGATTAGTTTGATAATGAAACGTTTATTTTTTATTTGGCTTGGAATAGCCAACTAGGGAAGAACTTTATGCACTTGAACTTTGATGAGGTGGGACGTGGATTTGTTGTCTTTCCTAAAAATTGAAACACATATTTGCCTAAGAAGTTGAAGCCCTACTGTGTGTGTGTTTAAGTGGGTCGATTGGCCATAATTTCCTCAAACTTATACATTATCTCGCTCTGTAATCTTAGTTTCGGAAAATTTTTGTTGAGTTTGTTGGTGTAAAACAAGTTAGAGCTGAGACTGAAGCTTCAAAGCAGGGGTACGGGATCGGCTCAGATTCTTCATTAAATCATTAACTCCGCTTTTATTTCTCTAAATGTTTACTCACATGGATTTCGATATCTACGTTTCTTTCCCGTACAAAATGATTCCTCAACGCATTCCACTTTTCAGTTAGTTAGGAAGGCGAGGATGTTGATTCCTGACCACCAGTTACCTTTATATGTAGCATGTGAGCTTGTATGCCATGCATACTCTCAGACACTTTGCATACAATAGCTTATGTATGTTCACTTTGCTTTGCATGTGTAGAACCCGGTAAATCAGATTACGTATAAGCCATGCATAATTACTATTATTTAAATTAAAAATGATTTCTTCTATATTATGGAGTGTTTAAAGCATTTTAAAATTTGTTAAGTCATGATCATTTATTTTAAATCGCAGAAGTTTGGTTTTATCTTTTCGGTTAAATACGCGAGACCGGCTGGAGTTGGAGTATTGAGATAAAATTAAATAATAAGAAAATATTCCTAAATTTAATTTAAACCAAGAAATAATTTATTTTAATGTAAAAGAATGTTTAAGGATTTATTTAATTAATTGGAGTTAAGTAGTAAATAAGTTCTTTTATGTCCAATAATTAATTAAAAGCCTAAATTAAAATGTGTAACCAATGTGGATAAATTAATCTAGACCTATTTTATTTAAGAAATCGTAACTTAACATGTTAGTAATTTATTTTAAGACCTAGCCATGCATGCAAGAAAATTGTTATCCTAAATTAAATTATTAATTCACTAAAATAAATAATAAGTGTTTAAAACTTTAAGGAGTTAAAATTCAATAATTAAGCAATATTTTTACCATACATTTGATAGCAATTTTCGGCCACCCCTCCCAATCGAATCATGGATGTTTGGCAACCCTCCATTTTTGATTCCCTTCCTTAACCCTTCATGGCATATTTAATTATTCACTTTTAAATCACCAATAATTAATAATTAAGCACTATTATGCACCTAATCAATCACTAAATTAGCCTATCTATTCCTTATTCTCGAGCAACATGGAAGGAAGAGAATCAATCCTTGTATCATTCCATTCCTCACTTGTAACTCCTACCATAATGCATTCTTGACTCCTTTATTTTCCATTTGACCCTCCCCTTCATTCCTTAGCACCTCCTTCACCCCTTCACCTTCGAAATTTCAGAAGAAAAAGGCTGAGAAAATCGTGAGTTGCATCAAGAAACATAAGAGAGAGAAAAGAAAAGAAAAATCCGTCTCCGCCGCGCCGTGTTCGTCATATTGATTTGTTTTATTCAAAACAAATTTCCAGGCATGTTTATATTGTTCTTTGCTCTTCAATCAAGTCCTATAAATATTTTTAAACATTATATGTTCATGATTCATGAGGAAAAACCGAAATTGGTCAGCAACTTTTCAAAAAAATCTGTGCAGTATTTTCTCAGCCACTTCCTTGTGCTTCACGGGTTGTGTTGTGTTTGTGATTTCAGGGACTGGCTCGGTTCCAGGCGCTCAAGGCTGCATCTAGACATGTTATAGAGTGTGTTAGGAAGATGATGGTCCATTGGTTCAAGGCCATGCACTCAGGAATCAAGACTTTACAGCAACTTTCCCATAGTTGCAAGTTGAGGCTCGATTTTTGTGCTTGGGTTGTCTAAGGTGTGTGTTCGAACCATGGCTGTCCTAGGGACTGTAGCCATGGTTAGAACCCTTCCTTAGCATGTCTAGGACGTGACCAAGATGGCCTTCCAAGGCTTGGTTCATGGTCCCATCGAAATTTTAAACAAACAACACAAGTGCCCCTTCGGTTTTCAGTTTCTGGTTTTTGTGTGAGTGAAGCTTCGGCTTCTTGAGGTTTGGGTGGATATTGTTTGGCTTCTAGCCTTTAGCCATGGTTCACACAACATCTCATGATGTCTAGATTGAGCCATGGTTGATCATATGGCCACTGGAACGACACAAGACAGCAAGCGATCCACACAATTGCATAGTACAAAATTTTCTTTGGTGCCCTCAGTTTGAGCTTCGAGTTGTCCTAGGTGTTTGCTTGAGTTGTGGTTGGCCAAGTGCCCTTAGCCATGGTTCAAGCCATACCTTAGGATGTTGGTAAGAGACTTTGGTCGGTGTTTCAAGCCCCAATGACCATTGGTTTTGCAAACCACGCAAGGAAACGCAGCTGCTGCCACTGTGTTATGACAGCAACCTTGTCTTCGGTTCAGAGGTCACCTTCGAGTTCTTGGTTGGCTTTTAGCCTATGAACTTGGACTGGACAGTACCTCAATGAGTTAGAAAGGTCATGTTTTTGGCCGTTTGTGATTTGGTTAAGTTTAGAGGTCGTACGAGAATTTACGGTGCAATGTGCCAAAGTGACTCTCGAAAGAGTGTTCTACGATTTTGGCCTCCATTCACATTTTCCGTGTATTACAGCCCTAGGGATATATTTTTCAGTATTTTAGGTGTATTTTAATCATGGTTAAACGATGGTTCAATGTTGGTTCGGGTTGGTACGAAGCCATGGTTGAATACTAAGTTTGTTGGGCGTAGTTGTCTCGTTTTTGGTTCGGTTATGAAGTCTTTGTCAAGTCAAAATTATTTGCATGTTTCTCATGTTAGAATTATGTTGCAGCAAGCCTGAGAACGATCCAACTCACTCGATAAAAACATGGTTATAATTATATTACGTGCATAAAATATAAAATGTTTATTTTTGAGATATATGCGATATGTCTTGTGGCCACCTTACGCTTATGAGATTGCTTCACCCATATCCAATCCAAGGGCTGTGATGATCTCTACCGCCCAGTATACTGTGGTTTAGTCTGATCAAACGTGCATGTTACGTTATGGGCCACTTGCGTAGAAACATTATCTATACAGAAAAAAAATTACGATATGATATGTTATGACAGAGCTCTATCGAGTTTATGTATGATTTTCAGATATGCACGTATTTATAATTACTCATAACATGATTTTCACCATACGCTTTATGATACGATATTTTTACGTTACACGAAATTGATATATTTACTTGTTATTCACGATATATGCATGCTGAGTCTTTAGACTCACTAGACTTGATTGTTGTAGATACTGATGAGGTCGAGACTGAGGGCGGGGACCAGTGAGCTAGCTTGGGTCGGCAGTAGTAGGAACCCGAGGACCTCATGTTTCAGTTTATTCACATTTTATGTTCAGACTCAGTTTTATCATGTTGAATTATTTTTAAGTTGTTATTTCGAAACACAATATTTACTTCCGCTATTACTTTAAAATTAAATCCATTTATCAGTTTATTTTATGAATGATGCATGTTACTTATTTAAAGAGAAAATTTTTAAATAATTCCGCAAATTTACAAATACGACATACGGGCCTCTACAACATGTATATATATTTGGATTAAGGTGTTGTCTGCTTTAATTTCTCCTTTTTCTATGTGCCATACAACTTTTCGTGTTGACATATGATTGCACTGACAATGTTTCCAAAGAATTTTGGTGGGAAATTCACCTTGTTAATTAATATGTAGAAAATATGGTAGGGAAGAACATCATTCCTTGTTAGTAGCCATAGAGTCATAGACCAATCCCTTGCATTTCACTTTTTTCCGCGGCTATCAGATTGATAAAAATTGTTGTCCACAAATTAAGCAGAATAATGACAGTGACCTGATTCGGTCATTCATGAATCAAAATTATTTCTTGCTGTCATATACATGTATATGAAATTAATTAAACTATCCATAAGCATACTTTACAAAATTGTAGACATGATTTGAATCGCCCTAAGGATATTTATGCAACGAAGAATTAACAAAAGAACACCTTCCAGAGTTTAAGAGTTGATGTCTCTTCGGCTGAATTAATTATTACTTATGTTTCTTGAAAATTGATATTAGAAATGCCCAGAGTACCGAAATAGCTTTAATTCTCCGTTCTCCAGTTTCCTATCCCAAATGTATTTTCCCCCTTTCCATTATTGCTTCCACCAAGTTTCATCAAACATAAGACCTAAGAAACATATTGTGAATCAAGTTGGCAAAGGAGCGCCACCATCGTATTAATTTGTGGCTGGATTAAGAAATTGATCAGCAAAAATTCATATTATTGCCTATCAATGCTCTGCCTTCTTTGATTTTGATTCATTTGTTTTTTTTAGATTCTTGTTGAATTTGGAGAAAGATTTTTTATTTTTTTATTTTTAAAAGAATCAAATTGTTGTGATTGGTTGATAAACATGTCTAGGTATAAGCGTTTATTTTTTTTATATTTATTAAAAATGTTCTTGTGTTTTATTTTGACTTTATTAATTGTAAAGTAGAGATTTTATTTTGATGACTTTGGCTTCCCGTACATTTTTTTCTCAGGTTTGTTTTGTTAATTCTAAATTTGGTTATAACAAGTAAATGGTTAGCGAAAAAAATAATTGAATTATGCTACCCTCCCCATGATCTTGCAGGACACTGCTGCTGCTATGGCGTCTGGATCTCAGAGATCTCAGATTTGGTCTAATATATTTCCTCTTCTTGTTGTTTCAACTGAAAATTCAGCCAATATTGGGAGAGGAAATGCGTTAATATGTTGATCCATCGATATACGAGTTTATTCTCTGCCAGTTTCGCCATCGATTGTATCATGAGGTCAACAAAAAAATATATGACCTATTTAAAATTTAATTAAATAAAAGGGATTTTGACTTTTTTTAAATCGAAAAAAAGAGTTGACAGCTGTTAATTAGGTGACTTCATTAATTAGCTCATTAATTAGTTGGTTGGATTTTATTTTTTCAAAAAATATTTTTTAATTGATATCGTTCCCTCCCAGGTTTCATTTAGTCCCGTTATTTTTGTGTTCTTCACGACAAAATAATCAAAAATCATTTGAAAATTTGAAGATTTACAGAGAAGTAAGTACTCAAACGATGTATTTCTAGATTTGTTTCAGTTTAGTTCTGGTTGTTGTTTTTTTTTAGAATTTTTGTGAATGGAGCTTTTGTGAGTATTTACAGTGCAACGTATTACGAGTTGATTGTGTGGATCGAGCAGATGAATGAAGTGTGCTGGTGTGAGTCGAGCATGATCGTATTTGCAAGGTAGTGTGTTGGTGAACACGTATCGAGGTGTACATGTGGGTCGAGGCAGTGTGTTGGTGAACATGTATATAAAAAATTAAGTTTTAAATATATTTAAGTAAATAATAGAAATGTAAATTACATCACACTCCCCTTTTTTCCCATTTCCTCGTTCTCCCTTGTAGGAGGGATCATGGCCCTTCACCAACTCCACACCAAAATCACAAAAAATACATTCATCTCCCATTTCTCTACCTCATTCCTCATAACCAAAATCCCCAATAAATTCAAGAAGAAACGTAAGGAAAAGGAGAGTCCACGAACTAAACTTGTTCAAACCCAACCTAATATCCTTCCTCATTTCGAAAACATCCTTCAGAGAGACGCCCACTACAGATTCCTCGCTAAAACTAAAGATTACCTCTCTAAACAGCCCTATCATGTCCTCCTTCTAGACGAAGCAGGAAAACTCCACCAGCAGCTTGGATTCCCTCGTGGCCGCAAAGTTTTGAAGTCCATTCAGCGTCACCCTGTCATATTCGAAACCTATCGGCATACCGACAATAAAATGTGGTTTGGGTTTACAGATTTCATGGATGATTTGCTGTCTACTGAACATGATTTAGTAAATGAATTAGAGCAACAAAGGGTAGATGTTGTGAGGAAGCTACTCATGATGTCTACAAATGGGAGGATCCCTTTGAGTAAAATTTATCACAACAGGCTTTTGTTTGGCATCCCTGAAGATTTCAGGGATAGGATAGGCAAGTATTCTGACCAATTTAGGGTAGTGGTCGAGGATGATGGAAAGAGAATCCTTGAGCTATTGCGTTGGGATAATTCGTTAGCCGTGACTTCTTTGGAAAATAAATTTCTAGTTGATGAGGAAAAGGTTAAAAAGGCATTTAAATTTCCGATCAAACATGGAAGGGCTTTGGAGTTGGATCTTGAGACTCAAAGAAAGTTAAACATGTTAAACACATTACCTTTGGTGTCACCGTATTCTGATGGGAGTAAGTTGGATTTATGGACACTGGAAGCAGAGAAGTATAGATTGGGAATCATTCACGAGTTTTTGAGTTTGACATTGGAGAAAAGGGCATACATACATAACATCGTGGAGTTCAAGGAGGAACTTAATTTAACAAAACATATATATCATATGCTTCAGAAGCAGAGGCAGACCTTTTATTTGGCGGGTACTGAGATGAATTGGTGTGTGTTTTTGAAGGACGCTTATACTGATAATGGAATGCTGATCGATAAAGACCCACAGGTTTTGTTTAACGAAAAACTTTATAAATATGCGGACATGAAAGAACTGGATGCTGCTAAAGATGTAGAAGACTGAGCTGCTGGTCAGTGTGGATTGAGTGTTGATGCAGAAACAATATCGAGAGTGTTAAGTGAGATATCTTGTGATTTGGCGGCAAGAGAAAGAGGTTCATCTAAGGCCTTTGGCAAACATTTGAACAGGGTGTTGTAGATTGCTATCAATTTTTTCCAGTTCGATATTGTGTTACTGCAAGTTATTGATTGGTTTTGTTCATCTTGTTGAAACGTTGCATGATTTTTGTACCAATATGGTTTGTGGTAACTGGGCTTAATACACTAGTCTTGATAAAAAGGTTTGAAGTTCCGATTTTTTTCTCTTCTTTTTTCATTTCCATCAAGCATTTGTAAGGTTCTTTAGCTTTTGCTTGAGATGTAATTTTTACTTTATTTAGAAAAATCTAGCTTATGTTTATGCAATTTATTCCCCTTAGGGCCAGTCTACTGCCCACCCTAGTGTATCAACATCCTATTGTTTACTGTTCATGTAGGATTTTAAATCCCTATTTTCCCTTCGGATAAACAATATGTGGTTTATGAATGACAAAGCCCATTGCAAAAAAATCTCAATCTACCTTTACTGACAGCGTGAAGGTCGCTTTATTTGTGGGATAAGAGGACAGATAGATATCAATGGGAGAATTAGTGTTATCTTTTATCAAATCGATGAAGTTTGCTAATATGGTTGTCAAACTAGCAGATTGTATCCTGAATTATATAGATAGATTGTGAAGCATTTAGAAAAGTGATGAATTCTTGTTTTGGGTTAGCTGTCACAAGTTTGAGCTTTTGCTGTGTTAATTTTATTGTAGACCATGTAGTACAGGTAAATTGATCAAATTGTCCAGATGCCTTGTGCAGCAGTGAATGCGAAACATGGAGTGATAGTTCAAGCTTTAGTTCCTTTCGGTTGTATGCATTGTTTTTGCAGGATACTTTGCAAGAATGAATGAGATTGATGTTGGCTCCGCATGGCAGAGACTATGCTCTCCAGGTGCAGCACAATCCTTGGCATGTGGGGCTCGGTGATCCAAGGTCCGGTTGTCTCCTGATGCTGCACAGCCCTTGGATCTATGTTCAGGGCCCACTGATCCAAGGGTTGTTGTGTTACACCTTGTGCGCGCAATGCTCTGACAGTTCTAGTGCACTATCAACAGGGCAAAATCATGTGTCTGAATTTGATTCCTTGTATGCACGAACAGAAAAACTTGAAACTGCTTTGTCTGAATTATTTGGCTCTGACAAATGAAGGATGTCCCAAATTACTGAGTTAAACGATTCCATTGAAGTCATAGATGATGCTAAAAGTTGTGTAGACAGAGAATATTAATGGATTAAGGTACGAACACTTGAGCATGGCTGACATATTGTATGCTAGATTACAGTATTTTCAGTTTCCTGCTACTGTTTTGGGCTGTTTATTCTGAGTTTTTGGAATGAACCTCTCCCAGGGTTCGATGAACAGAACCTTGGATACCTGAGTTTAAAAAACAAGTTGGGAAAAAAAGGCTATAAAAGAAATTGAACATACTGTTTGCAAATTGGTGTTTCGGATTTTTATAAATTAATTTATGTAAGTCAGAAAGAAGATTTTAAAATTTAATATCATCTTTCTATATGTTTGAAAAATTATGTATTATTGATATATATCGATTGGGTGTATGGTTTAAAAGATTGAATTAGTTCTTTGAGCGTGGTTTATAACTTTTAGTAAATCAATACACGCCCCATGATGTATTTGAATTTAATAAGTTGAAATGTAAATGTTATATGAAAATTAATAGATTTGAAATGACAGAAGCTAGTCATTCTAAATTCTTTTCAAATCAATACTTCTATGTTTATACTCTCTTTATCTATACTTGTATACTTCATATAAATATATGAGTTATACTTGTAAATTTCCTTATATATTCCTGCTTATCCGAGGATTTGTTTCTCGAAATGAGTGCTTGCAGAACATGCTTCGGGAATCAAAGGACATGGAGCTAGTGTTGGGGTAATCGGTTTTTTTCGTTTCCAAAACACAGCAGAAGTTTTCAAATTTTTGTTTGAGATTGAAATAATGCATTATGGTTTAGATAAATTAAACATTAATAGGGTGTTAATTATTATACCAGTTTGTCTCGAAAATTGCGGGACGTGCCAGGCATATGTTTGTGCCAAATGTGAATGATCCGATTTCGTTTATCAAACGTTGCGAGTCTCGATTCGACCGTTATTTATAGTTCCTTCGATATGGCTTCAAAATTAAACGTATAAACTGAGAAAAATAAAAGAATTATAGAGAGAATCCATAGACAATATCAAACTTAAATATGCTATTATGAATTGTGATCAACATTCTACAATAAAGTTGAAGAAATGAGAAAATATACTGTACTGCTTGGAAAATGAGAAATGAGCGAACAATTAATGATATAATTCTGCAGAGTTTTTGCTGTAGATTTGTTGGATGATTTTGTCGGGGCCTTTTTTCTGATTATTCCTTCTGCTTTTGTCACCCTCCACGGGGGAGTTCAGCCACATTCCACGATCTCTCACGTGGGTCGTGGCTCAACTTCTCGCATCGTGCTTTCTTGGACCAAACTGCAACTCTTTGTGGGCCGAAGGTTGGGCTTTGTTTATGGGCTTCTGAATTATTTTTGGACATAACAATTGCCCCTTGTAGCCAATTTGGCTAATTATATATTTAGCCCACTTTGGCTCATATTCAAAAATTGGCATGGGGGCCACATTTTAGATCACAGTACCCTTCAGAGTTTCTCTAGTAACAATCCTTATCGTGAAATTCTTATATTCTACTCATTTCATTCCTCCTTCAAATAGACAAGCCCAAACCCACATCAATCCTCAAAATTTGACCTTCACATAAACAAAATTTGATTCCCTCATTGTGTTCTCACTTACAAGTTATCAATTATTCGCTATTTGTCACCGGATCGTGGAGTGACCTTAAAGATCAACGGAGATAAAAAATCCACATGGTAGTGCCGCTGGCAAATCCAAAAGAAAATCACCAAGCTTTGATGAATATATCTGACAGGGGCTGATAATATATGTATAGAGTGTCATACACATTGAAAGAAAATAAAATACATAAGCTAGGGACAGTAGGTGTACGTTTTTACACTTGTTTGCCATGATTTGGCAAGTGTCTTTTCTGATGTGTACAGTTGGGAAAGTGGCTTGAAAGCCAAACTTTTTTGTTGGAAACATGTTGTTAACCTTATACATGCTGCTTGGGATTTGTTTATATGTATTTGTATTTTTGGCATTTCACATTTACAAGAGAAGCTCTGGAAAAATTTTCTAAAAACTAAACAAACGGCAAAAAACCTGTTTTCTTCAACATTGATGCAAACATGGCAGGTCAACACTGCTTTACCAATCAACTGTTAAAAAACATTTTTCAAACAATACTCTCCGAGGTTTCAAGATATGTCATAAACAAACTTCACTTTTTCATCAATTTGGCCAACCAACACAATAAATATTTCTCTCAAAATACATCAGCTACATCGGATTCCATGAGCAATAATTTTATTTATTCACAATTCTCCATCATTATTTACAAACAACTTCAGTGAGGAATGGCTTAAAAGCCTATTCCTCGCATATTTACAGAAACTTCTTAGCAGTCAATATGACAAAACTAACCAAAGTGGCTATCCAGCCTACTTTATACAATACTTCTCATGTATTCCATCTTTATGAACCATTTGTTTCCAACTGTCGATCTTTCATCTGAGCCGGAGCTAAGATTAAATCCTCCATTTGAAACACTTCTTCCTCGCTACCTCCACATTCCTCCTCAAATATTAATTCAGCTCCATCTATTTCCCACAACTCCTGAGACTGTACTTCGTTCACCAGCTGCTGCATTTTGGCTTTCCACTCGGAAATTGTAGCGACTTCCATCTCTTCTTTAGCGAACTCAGTCATTGACCTCTTTGATAAAAGGCCGGACCATGGGTCTAGGAGAGACCATGGCGGTGGCTTTGAAAATTTTTCAACTGCTTCTCTCACTTTTTGAGTATCCATATAGACTACTCCTTTTTGTCGATTCACCTTGTAGTCACGGATTTTAATAGGACCGAAAGCTCCTTCATAATATATAGCTTCTATGGCATTGGAATTAGATTGATACGGCTGCCAATCAGCCTGTATCACTTCCACCTCATCCCCTTTCCACATCAACAATAATTGGTGCATGGAGGATGGCACACAATGATTGGAATGAATCCAATCCTTCCCTAACAAAGCATGGAAGCTAGCACTGGAATTGAAAATGAAAAGGGCTGACATAGAGGATCGAGACCTACAGTAACATTTGCTGGTAAAACTCCCAAGGTTTTGGTGGATTCTCCAGTAAAAGCTGCCACAGAGACTTCTGTCGGAATCAAGTCTTCCACGCATTTCTCCAACTTCTGCAGAATTCTGTGGGGTAGAATATTGACAGCACATCCATTATCTATCAATACTTTAGACACATGTTTTCCTAACATGCGCCGTGATATAAAGTGGTTTTATATGTTTAGTCATTTCATTAGTAGGTTTCTTCGTAACCACCCTTTTCTCTTCATCAACAAGAACTCCAGTACAATCTTTTGAAACGTTATTCTGGACGGAATCTGTAGCAATTTCATTTCCCATAAATCCACCAGACCCAAACATTCTTTTGCGTTTGAACTCATCTGGTAACATTAATGATCCTGTGGCACACTCAAATGAGACAAGAATCTGCACTACCTTGAAGGTAGCTTTCTTGACCATGTTATTGTCTTCCTCCGACAGCAAGTCATCACCTTCTTCCTCATTATCTTCAGTAGCCTTCCTCCCAAATTTCTTCTTCTTTTTACATAATTCTTCCACTTTCAACCTTCGCTCTGTAGCTTTTTCTCTCAACAAACTTCTTTTTTGGGTTCGAGAAAGCGGCGTTGGAAACTTTGGATGTTCCACACGTCTCCATTGTCCATTGGGAGTTACCATCGGAGGAACAACAAAACGTGATTTCCTTTCATATTTTTTATGATCATTCTGGAATGGGGTTCCCTGAAGTATCTTTTGAGATGACTGCTGGTCATATTTTCTTTCACCATTCTTGACTTTAGTAGAAGAGCTTCCCTCGAGGTAAGGGTTCACTGGCATCTTGGCCATGGATTTCCCATCGTACCTTCCATTCTCCCTTCTGTAAGACATATTCCCCCGGCTGTAATGATGATCTCTTTCATGAAAGTCTCTGTTCTTCTGTCTTTGACATCAAATATCATCTTACTGGTTACCCAACATTTCTTTATAGTAACTCTTGGCCTGAAGGATCTGTTTCCAACAACATTCCTCTTCTCATTGATTAGAAATCGCACGTCGGTATTATTCACATTCACGTTGGCTACAAGTAAAAGGTGGTCTTCATCCACTATCATCGTCTCTTTTTTCTCAGGGAATCTCAGGATTCCCTTGTTGATTCTCTCTTGCAGAACATTTTTAAAAGCCCAACAATCATTAGTATTATGGTTGAAGGAATTTTGATACTTACAGTAGTCTCTTCCCTTGATATCCTCTCTGGTTGGTACTTTATGATCTGGGGGGAAGGTTATAAATTTTTCCTTCACCAAATGATCAAAAATTTCTTCAGTCTTTGATGCATCAAAGGTATAAGGCGTTTGAACAGGAGAAGCATTTTTTCTGGGAAATTCTTCATTCTTGTGCTTTAACAACGGGACTGTACGTGATCCAGAATTCACCACTTCTGCCAAGACGACTTCTTCAACTTCCTGGAAGTAAGAGCCAACAGTAGACTTCTTTTTATGACTTTCCTCACTCAATAATTCCTCATACTCTGATACGTTGGCAGCAAGCTCATAAACATCACGGAATTCCATCCCTTGGAGTTTATTTCTCAACTCAAAGCCAAGTTCTCGCTGCGCCATTTTCACATATTCTGATTCTGGAATGAAAACTTTGCACCTACTCCTCACTCTTTTGAATTAGCAAATGAAATCATTAGCAGATTCTCCCGGTTTCTGGACCACTCTCGACAATTCCACTATACTGATCTCAGGTATTGTTCTGAAAAACTGTGTATGGAACTGGCGTTTCATGTCATGCCAAGTCATAATAGAATTCCGAGGTAGTGTGACATACCAAGTAAATGCAGTACTAGTCAATGAATTGGGAAACAAACGTAGCTTGTAGTTGGAAAAGTTATCCAAATTTGCTAGTTTCCCACACTGTATCGTAAACCTCGCCACATGTTCCACACTAGATTGGTCATCTTCCCCTGAGTATAAAGTAAAGTGTGAAATGCGATACCCTCGTGGATAAGGATTTTTACGATCAACAACATCGGGGTATGGCTTGTGAAACTCCGGTCGGTTGATTGGCCTCACTTCTGAGCCATACAACTCTTGAATAACATCATGTACAGTTTTGAAGTCCAAGATTGGAGTTTTTTGCGACGGGTGCGGGGAATAATTTTCCCCTCGAGTGCTATTCTGCGAACCTGGAACTGAACACCCATGCATTCCCCCATCACCATACATCTTTGGATGCTTGCTAGGAGAAGTGACATCAAACATATTCCCTGCTACTTGTTTACCGTTACTGTAACTTTGGCGTTTTAGACCCAACTCATCTTCCCTCCTGTGTGGAGGAGTATACTTTCCTTCCTCAACAGATCCCAGGGTCGGTGATTCCTCCAAACGGCGATTTTCACCTGCTTGAGAATTCCCCGATCCCTGGCCTTGGTCTTCAGACAGTTTAGTTCCAGTTTCCTTGGGTTTATCATCTTTTGGTGACTTATTCTCTTCCTTCGAAGACTTCCTCCATTCCCTTATTTCTGCCATAAATTCCATCATAACAGCAGTAAAGGCTTTGGTCATTTCGTTGAGATCCCCACAGATATTTTACTCCATGGACAACATAATGTTTGCTGGAAGTCCATCACCACCAGAAAATGAAATTCCTTCCTTCACAGCCTCTTCTTCGAACTTGGGTACCAGTCGTTCCACTGATCTTCCATCATCATCGGTCTCTTCCTCATGTGAACGATGACCTTTCCCATGTGATGGAAGAATTCCTTAATTCTTCTCAGTACGCTTTGGAGGCATTTGGTCCCACTGGACGTGTCAATTTGTTTGTCTCGAAAATTGCGGGGCGTGCCAAGCACGTGTTTGTGCCAAATGTGAATGATCCGACTTCGTTTATCAAATGTTGCGAGTCTCGATTCGACCGTTAGTTATAGTTCCTTCGATATGGCTTCAAAATTAAACGTATAAACTGAGGAAAATAAAGGAAATAGAGAGAATCCATAGACAACATCAAACTTAAATATGCTATTATGAATTTTGATCAACATTCTACAATAAAGTTGAAGAAATGAGAAAATATACTGTACTGCTTGGAAAATGGGAAATAAGCGAACAATTAATGATAGAATTCTGCAGAGTTTTTGCTGTAGATTTGTTGGATGATTTTGTCGGGGCCTTTTTTCTGATTATTCCTTCTGCTTTTGTCACCCCCCACGGGGGAGTTTCAGCCACATTCCACGATATCTCACGTTGGGTTGTGGCTCAAATTCTCGCATCGTGCTTTCTTGGACCAAACTGCAACTCTTTGTGGGCCGAAGGTTGGGCTTTGTTTATGGGCTTCTGAATTATTTTTGGACATAACAATACCATTAGTTAATTAATCACTTGACACCAGCTATTCTGAAGTTAGCGGAGATAGCTATTGTAGTATTACTTACGGACGCTCTTCTTGAAATCTTCAATCTCCAATTGAGTCCACGGCTAAAGCGTTTCTTTCTCTTATAAATTGCACTAGAAAATTTAGAAGAAATTTATCGTTTTTTTAGATCAAAATTAAGAGGCGTTTCAAACACTATATTTCTTTTTGGTGTGGCCGAAATTATGAGAGCTTGAAGGGAGAGCTTTTCGAAAATTATGGAGTAGTGGAGGATAGGGTAAGTGACCTCCTTACTATATCTTGAACCTTTAACCTAATTTTCTTAATTTTAGGTTTAAGTTTCATGTCAACATTTTATAGTGTCACGTTAACAATTGAATCAAAATATATGTAAATTAAATTTTGTGTACTAAAACTAAACTTCGAAAATGAAGTAAATCTAAACTCAAAGTCAAATAAATTAGTAGATCAAAAAAACTATTTTTTTTTTATGAAAGGAATAACCCATCCCTCATAGATAGGTCCCCGTGGTTTTTGTACTGCATGTATCCTCGTAGAATCTTCCATTGTTGGCTGCCAACAATTAGTTTCATTTATTTATTATTAATAAATTTTCTCCCGCCTGCCATTATGGACGTAAAACCAATAATTAATACAGTCAAATAATTAATTAATTCTCGAAGACTAATATATATATACACACACATACGTGCATCCTTATCTGTATATTCCACACCCAATTATTAATTATTATATATATAAAAGAAAGGTTCATTTGTGTTTCATTGTATCAAAAGCCAATGAGATTTTCCAGTAACCCTACCGCTAAGTATTTTAGCAGACAAGAAGAAGTTGATGAGGATCAATACCCTCGCGACAACAATGAACATCAATGGAGAATTTTGTCGAGGCGATGGAACAGCCCGAACCTCAACCGTTCGATTAGTTCTTGTAACTATAGGCGTGATCGTGCTAGAAGAAGGCAGATTTTCCTGCGGTCTTACAAGTTGGCTTTCATTAAATCCGGCAGAGGGAATATGAGGACTCGGAAGCTCAAGAAATTCGTCGTCAAGTTGAGATCGGCGGTGATCGCAGCTTTGACGTTCGTTCGTCGTGGGGCATTTAGATCTTGCCATTCCAGATCGGCTACTCAAGTGATTAAATGTTGTTGATCAAATAATTAATTAATCTTTGAAAAAAAAAGAGAGAAGAAGTTGTGCAATAGTAAATTATGTTATATATAGCCATAATTCTCATGTTCTTGATTCTTTCATATTGTACAAAATTATATTATTTTATTTTGTTAAGGTACAGTGTTTTACATTTGATATTTTAGGCGATTTATTTGCTCATAATATAATTTTTTTTGAAGATGTAATGTGGAATGACGTTATATATATATATATATATAGTTTTAGTAGAAATATTATTTATCCTATATGGATAAAATAGTGCTAGCCAGTGTTTGCAAGGTAATTGACTTTTTAAAACTATTTTACGGTCTTAAAATTTAGGGAAAGCAGTTTTTTTAACACTAATTTTTCAATTTTGAGTTTTGGATTATTGAATTTAATTTTCAAATTTTGATTTTAGTATACTAACTTTTAGTATTCGGGTATTATGATTCCACCGAAAATTCACTACAAGAAAAATGCCATTTTAAAACTCTTGTTAAAGTCAGTGTTGTTAAATGGTCCGCTCAAAGACAACGATTTTTCACTGTTGTCGTAGCTACAATTAAAAACCGTCGCAAATGAAAAAGTGTTGTCGAAACTACAATTTGCGACGGTTTTGACAACCATCGCAAAAGATATTTGCGACAGTCAGTGTGGGGACCCGGACGCTAATCATCTTTTAAATCGTCATTGGGACTAATCTGATCAATTATAATAAACAGGGTCTAAATTTTAAATTTTTTTTTTAAAACGCCGAAGGTAATTGAATCAAACTCATATACATATCAGTATAAAAGTATAAATCTGATAAAACATACAAACATACACACTCAGGTTCAACAACTACTATCAAGTGTTTAAACCCTATCTCTAGTCCAAGTCCGTAGTCTCCACTCTAATCTCGATCTGTCTTCACCTCTGTGACCCTGTACCTGCCCCACCTGTTGTCAAGTACACATACAAACAAGACAACAGTCGGATAACTCCGGTGAGATATAAATATCCCAGTATAAACAATGTATTAAATGCATTCATATAAAACATATATAAAAGCATAACAAACATCAAAACATGTATCTAATCTAACTACATGAATCAATGACTCGTGATCTAATCTTATCTTATCTCAAATCTAGGGATCCCAATCTAATTTAGACTTTGGTATCTGTATCGAGTGTCTACGATAGACGTCGATCTACATCTAAAGCTTTTCGATACACCGTAAGTCTAGAGTGTTATCGGTTCTAAGAAAGACTAGGCGGTTCTGCCCTAGCTAGGCTGATCTGCCCTAGACTCGGACTCTGACTTTGTTCTAAGTCAATACATTAACATATCAATCTGATAATCTGCAAATATCAATGCAATAAATAAAGTATGTGATTTAGGGAAACTCAAGTCGAACCTAACTCGAGTTGTGCAATCCCGAATCAACATTTATTTATACCTTTCTTGCTGTCGATCTGATACAATCAAAGTCTTGATTCAAAGCCTGTCACGGTTCAATCTGGCAATGACAATATCAATATTCTAATCAAATCACAACATCTCTGTTTTATCAAATTCTGACAGTACAACAGTACAATCTTGCGATAATGATAATACTATATCAGTCTATATCAATTCCAAACGTTTACAATCAACCACCGTACAATCTAATATCAATTCTAGTCAATCTCATTCTGAAAATCATAATAATTCCATATGATATCCGTTTCTCAGCCTGACTTCGATTCTACGCTGTCTAACATGTCAAGAATAGCATATATGACGTGTATTCAATTCTAACATCATCATAATTTCAAAACATGTCAAAACGTAGTAAAACTTACGTCCAGTTGTAGCCTACGTCGATAGGAACACAGTACCGAAGTCAGATTCAAAATCAGACGGACGGATTTCTCGCAAAAGGCGTAAGGATTTTCAACACTTTCACGGCAACTTCTCTCGATTATCTTTTGAGGATTTCTGAAGAATTGAAGCTTGATACGTATATTTATATATTGCATGCAACCATAAGATACGTGGCATGATTTTTCATAAACCATGTCTCGCGCTCGGGCGGACATAAAGTTCCGCCCGGGCGCGCAACTCTCGGCCCTCCTGCGTAATTCAGCCGTGCTCGGGCGGACAAGGACTTCCGCCCGGGCGCGAAGTGTTCGACTTTCTTGCTCATCCATTGGCGCTCGGGCGGACAAAGACTTCCGCCCGGGCGCAACACTTCCGACCTACATCTTAGCTTTTCATATTTCTTTGTCCAATCTGGTCTCGGAATGGCCCGGATATAATTACATTAAAACATAATTAATAATCTCATATTAATAGAATCGAAATCTCGGGCATTACATTTCTCCCCCCCTAAGATACGATTTCATCCTCGAAATCACAGGCATTTTATTCGTATCAATAAGGAGTACATACAAAAACTGTATAAGAAATTTACATCATCGAAATAACTCTGGGAATTCTTGTCTCATATCTGATTCAGTTTCCCAGGTTGCTTCTTCTACACCATGACGAGTCCATTGAACTTTCACAAGTGGAATCATCTTCGTTCTGAGCTGTTTTTCTTTGCGATCAATAATCTGAATCGGTTTTTCAACATAGCTCAACGTCTCATTCAGTTCGGTCTCGTCTGGCTGAATAGCATGTGAAGCATCAGGAAGGTATTTCCTTAATAACGATACATGAAAGACATCATGTATCCCGGATAATGAAGGCGGTAAAGCGAGTCGATAGGCACGATCTCCTATCTTCTCGAGAATCTCATAAGGCCCAATATATCGTGGAGAAAGTTTCCCTTTCTTTCCAAATCTGACAACTCCTCTGAAAGGTGAAATCTTCAAAAATACTCGGTCTCCTACCTCAAATACCAACGGTCCTGCGTCGAACATTGGCATATTTGGCCTGTCTGTCTTGCGCTGCCTTCATTTTCTTTCGAATTAGCTTCACTTTTTCTGTCAACTCTGATCATATCTGGTCCAATCTCAGGCACTTCAGAGATATCATCCCAATATAGAGGGGATCTACACTTCTTTCCGTACAACGCTTCAAATGGTGCCATCTCAATACTCGTCTGATAGCTGTTGTTGTACGAAAACTCACAAAGAGGCAATGCTTCTTGCCAATTAGTGCTGAAATCTAGCACTACTGCTCTCAACATATCCTCCAGTGTCTGGATAGTCCGCTCTAACTGTCCGTCGGTCTGTGGATGATATGCGGTACTCAAATGTAATTTTGTACCGAGAGCCTGCTGCAAACTCTGCCAGAAGTGCGAAGTAAATCGAGGATCACGGTCTGATACAATAGACTTCGGCACTCCATGCAATCTGACCACTTCTTTGACATAGATCTCTGCCATCTGGTCAAATCTGTACGTCATCTTGTACGGAATAAAACATGCGGATTTGGTCAATCTGTCAATCACGACCCAAATCGCATCACAACCTTTGGAGGAACGCGGCAATTGCGTCACAAAATCCATGGAAATATGATCCCATTTCCATTCAGGAATGGACAAGCTCTGTAATAAACCTCCTGGTTTCTTTCTTTCTGCTTTCACCTGCTGGCAATTCAGGCATTTGGAGACAAATTCGGCAATGTCAGTCTTCATTTGTTTCCACCAGAATTGTCTTTTCAAATCGTTGTACATCTTTCTGCCACCAGGATGAATACTGAATCGACTGTTGTGCGCTTCTGACAATATCAGTCGTCTCAAATCTGAAACATTGGGCACAACCAGACGATTATTCACATACAAGACGTTATCACGTACCTGATACTCTGATCGATGTCCTGCTCTGACTATCGATACCGATTTTTGTATATTCTGATCAACGTTCTGAGCCGCTTTAATCTTCATAATCAGCTCTGGTTCTACTTGCACCGTATAGAGTCTCAACGGTCTATAATCTGTTTCAAATGCTAATCCCGACAAACAGCAGTCTTTTATCAAATTTGAAACACCAATCGTAGATAAGGATAAAGAACATATCTTTTGACTTAATGCATCTGCTGCTGCATTAGACTTCCCTGGATAGTATTTGATTTCACAATCAAAATCTTTAAGCAAATCAAGCCATCTTTGCTGCCTCATACTCAATTCAGATTGTGAAAACAGATATTTCAAACTCTTATGATCAGAATATATCTCAAACTTTTCACCATAAAGATAGTGTCGCCATATCTTTAATGCAAAGACAATGGCTGCCAATTCTAGGTCATGAATTGGATAACGGGTCTCATGTGGTTTAAGCTGTCTTGAGGCATAAGCGATAACATGCCCTCGTTGCATCAGCACATATCCCAACCCTCTGTGAGAAGCGTCGCAATAAACCATAAAGTCACCAGTACCGGAGGGAATAGTCAATACCGGTGCACTGGTCAACCTCTTCTTCAACTCCAGAAAACTGGTCTCACATTCTTCAGACCAAATAAATGGAGCATTCTTCTGAGTCAGCTGAGTAATTGGTTTAGCAATACTCGAGAAATCTTTAATGAAACGACGGTAATATCCCGCTAAACTCATGAAACTGCGAATCTCGGGCATTGATGTCGGTCTTGGCCAAGAAATTACGGCTTCCACTTTACTGGGATCCACTGATATACCATCTCCAGATATAATATGACCCAAAAATACTACCTGTCTTAACCAAAACTCACATTTCGATAGTTTAGCATATAATTTCTCAGTCCTTAAAATTCGCAATACAGTTCTTAGATGCTCAGCATGCTCACTCATATTCTTTGAATAAATCAAAATATCATCGATGAAAATAATCACAAAATCATCGAGATATTTCTGGAATATACGGTTCATCAATCCCATAAACACAGCTGGAGCATTCGTAAAACCAAAAGGCATGACAATAAATTCATAGTGTCCATACCTGGTTCTGAATGCTGTTTTTGAGATATCAGAATCCTTGACTCTCAGTTGATGGTATCCAGATCTCAGATCGATCTTGGAATACACCGAAGAACCTTGCAATTGATCAAATAAGTCATCAATACGAGGCAATGGATATTTATTCTTTATCGTTGCCTTATTCAGTTGCCGATAGTCGATGCAGAGTCTCATCGAACCGTCCTTCTTTCTTACAAACAGTACTGGAGCACCCCAAGGAGACACACTCGGTCTGATGTACCCCTTGGCCAGTAAATCTTCAAGCTGGTCCTTCAATTCTTTCAATTCAACAGGTGCCATTCTGTACGGAGCTCTAGAGATCGGTAATGTACCTGGTATCAGTTCAATGCTGAAGTCTATCTCTCTGACTGGAGGTAATCCCGGGATCTCATCTGGAAAGACGTCAGCAAACTCACGTACTACTGGCAAATCAGCCAATGATGGACTCGACTTTAATAGATCTACTGAATATACAAGGAATCCTTCTGCTCCTTTCTGTAACAATCGAGTCATAGATAATACGGATACTAAAGGAATTCTCGATCTAGAACCCTTACCGTAAAATTTCCACTCTTCAGCCATATCTGGTCTAAATCTCACTATCTTGTGGAAACAATCAACTGTTGCTCTGTACTTGGTTAGCATGTCAATACCGATAATACAATCAAAATCGGACAACCCAAGTACGATGCAATCTAATTCAATCTCATGCCCGTCATATTGTAGTACACAATGGTTAACCGAATTTACGGATATCAAACCCATCCCCAAAGGCGAAGAGACAGACACTACAGTAGCTAAAGACTCTACAGGCAATGCATGACTCAATGCAAATCGTTCAGAAATAAAAGTATGTGAAGCACCGGTATCAATCAATACATAAGCAGGGTAACCACATAAAGAACAGTTACCTGCCACAACGTCATCTGGTGCTTCCTGGGCCTGCTCCTCGGTCAAAGCGAATACTCTGGCCTGCTGTCTAGGAGGCTGGCTACCACTCTGGCTACCTCCTGGCCTCTGCTGTGACTGAGCTGGCGCTGGCTGAAATGTATGAACAGCAGCTGATTGTCTCTCAGTCTGTGCTGCTGATCCCGATGACTCGGCTTCCTGAGATCTTTGGGACCCTCTCTGTGGACACACTTTAGCAAAGTGTCCCGGCTGTTTACAGATGTTGCAACTACCAGTCACTCCCTGGAATTGCTCAGTTGCATGTCTTCCTCCGCAAGTCTTGCAATAAACTCCAGTGTAACTTTAGCTCTGTCTGGAACCACCGGAGCTAGAAGAACTGCTGCCAGGTTTCTTGAATTGCTTTCCCCTGGCTTTCAAAAATTCTTTCTTCCCTCCACTGTTGCTGCCACCCTCGAATCTGGGAGGTGATTGCCGTGGTCTTGGTGCTGGAGGCACAAATGAAGCCCCTTTCTGTCTCATCAGACCAGATTCTGCTCCCTTAGCTCTGTTCAGGGCGTCAGTAAAGTTATTCGGTCGCCCGGTGTTCACCAATGTGAAAATATCTGGGTTCAAGCCATTGATGAACTGATCAGCAGTAGCTTCCTCGCTGTCAGCCACATGTGGAGCAAATTTCAACAAGGTGGAGAACTTGGACACGTATGCTTCTATGTTCATCTGTCCCTGCCTTAGATTAGCAAACTCCGCCCCTTTGTCCTTCCGGTACGACACTGGAAAGAATCGTTGATAAAATTCAGTTCTAAATATATTCCAGGTAATAGTCGTACCTCTATGCTCCATGGCTCTCTTTCTAGTAATCCACCAGTCCTTAGCAACATCGTGTAACTGGTGTCCAATCAATCGAACTCGCCTCTCATCTGTATACTCCAATGAGTCAAAAAGCATTTCAATATCATCAAGCCAACTCTCGCATTCCACAGCGTTCTCTGTTCCTTTCAAGGTTGGCGGGTGAAATGACTGAAATCTTTTCAGTAACGTTTCCATTGGAGTCGGTGTAACATCCATTGGAGGATTGGATGTACTTCCCTGTTCTGGTACTCGTCTCGGAGGCATATCTGAGAATCAAATAGATTAACAACAAATACCACAATTCTGTTGCAATCCTCCTCTGATCATCTTACTGCTGATCTAGAATCAGTACTGATCCAATCTCAATAAAACATATTACTATATCAAATCAGATAAACAAGTAACATGTAATAAAGCAGTAAGACATGCTAGTATTCAAAAGCAGGAAAGAAATCCTCAATCTACACCGCTCACTAGCCTCTTCTATCTCAATCTAAAGGATCTATCGCTCTGATACCACCTGTTGTGGGGACCCGGACGCTAATCATCTTTTAAATCGTCATTGGGACTAATCTGATCAATTATAATAAACATGGTCTAAATTTAAATTTTTTTTTAAGACGCGGAAGGTAATTGAATCAAACTTCTATACATATCAGTATAAAGTATAAATCTGATAAAACATACAAACATACACACTCAGGTTCAACAACTACTATCAAGTGTTTAAACCCTATCTCTAGTCCAAGTCCGTAGTCTCCACTCTAATCTCGATCTGTCTTCATCTCTGTGACCCTGTACCTGCCCCACATGTTGTCAAGTACACATACAAACAAGACAACAGCCGGATAACTCCGGTGAGATATAAATATCCCAGTATAAACAATGTATTAAATGCATTCATATAAAACAGATATAAAAGCATAACAAACATCAAAACATGTATCTAATCTAACTACATGAATCAATGACTCGTGATCTAATCTTATCTTATCTCAAATCTAGGGATCCCAATCTAATTTAGACTTTGGTATTCTGTATCGAGTGTCTACGATAGACGTCGATCTATATCTAAAGCTTTTCGATCCACCGTAAGTCTAGAGTCTTATCGGTTCTGAGAAAGACTCGGCGGTTCTGCCCTAGCTAGGCTGATCTGCCCTAGACTTGGACTCTGACTTTGTTCTAAGTCAATACATTAACATATCAATCTGATAATCTGCAAATATCAATGCAATAAATAAAGTATGTGATTTAGGGAAACTCAAGTCGAACCTAACTCGAGTTGTGCAATCCCGAATCAACATTTATTTATACCTTTCTCGCTGTCGATCTGATACAATCAAAGTCTAGATTCAAAGTCTGTCACGGTTCAATCTGACAATGACAATATCAATATTCTGTATCAATATTCTAATCAAATCACAACATCTCTGTTTTATCAAATTCTGACAGTACAACAGTACAATCTTGCGATACTGATAATACTATATCAGTCTATATCAATTCCAAACGTTTACAATCAACCACCGTACAATCTGATATCAATTCTAGTCAATCTCATTCTGAAAATCATAATAATTCCATATGATATCCGTTTCTCAGTCTGACTTCGATTCTACGCTGTCTAACATGTCAAGAATAGCATATATGACGTGTATTCAATTCTAACATCATCATAATTTCAAAACATGTCAAAACGTAGTAAAACTTACGTCCAGTTGTAGCCTACGTCGATAGGAACACAGTACCGAAGTCAGATTCAAAATCAGACGGACGGATTTCTCGCAAAAGGCATAAGGATTTTCAACACTTTCACGGCAACTTCTCTCGATTATCTTTTGAGGATTTCTTAAGAATTGAAGCTTGATACGTATATTTATATATTGCATGCAACCATAAGATACGTGGCATGATTTTTCATAAACCACGTCTCGCGCTCGGGCGGACATAAAGTTCCGCCCGGGCGCGCAACTCTCGGCCCTCCTGCGTAATTCAGTCGCGCTCAGGCGGACAAGGACTTCCGCCCGGGCGCGAAGTGTTCGACTTTCTTGCTCACTCATTGGCGCTCGGGCGGACAAAGACTTCCGCCCGGGCGCAACACTTCCTGCCTACATCTTAGCTTTTCATATTTCTTTGTCCAATCTGGTCTCGGAATGGCCCGACTATAATTACATTAAAACATAATTAATAATCTCATATTAATAGAATCGAAATCTCGGGCATTACAGTCAGCATATAACAACCGTCGCTAATTAGCGACTGTTTAAAATTCCGTCGCTAAATTTAGCGACGGTTAATTAATAATCGCTAAATTTAGCGACAGTTTATACATTCCGTCGCTAATATTTTAGGTAAAATAAAAAAAAATTTAAGAATTTAATAAATTTTTTTTTGAATTGGTACAATCGTGGAAAAGATAAAAAAATTTAAAAATCGTGAAGTGATAAAATCGTGTAAGAGATAAAATTTTAATTGTTTTGAAGTGGTAAAAAAATCGTGTAAGAGATAAAAATTTTAATTGTTGTGAAGTGGTAAAAAAATCGTGTAAGAGATAAAAATTTTAAGTGTTGTAAAGTGGTAAAATCGTGTAAGAGATAAAAATTTTAAGTGTTGTGAAGTTGTAAAATCGTGTAAGTGAGAAAATTTTTAATTGTTGTGAAGTGAAGTGGAAGAAATTGAAGCAAATTTGCATGTATTTATAGAGAGTGGTGAAAGAAAATGGAGGGAAGTTGAGGGGGAACGAATTTTTTGAACATGGCGACGGTTTTATTGAAACCGTCGCAAAATTATAAATCGGCTACGGTTTAATCTAAACAGTCGCTAAATTTAGCGACGGTTAGATTAAACTGTCGCCGATTTATAATGTAGCGACGGTTGTCTCAAGCTGTCGCTAATGTTAGCGACTGTATGCCAACAAAATTCACTTCCCACAACGGTTTCAGAGAAAACCGTTGTCGCATGTCCCAAAAAAATGCTAATAGACAACGGTTTATAAAACCGTTGTCTTTGACCCTAAAAAACGCTCAAAGACAACGTTTTATAAAACCGTTGTCGTTGACTATAAAAACCGTTGTCTTTTGCACTCAAAAGATAAAAACCGTTGTCTTTTTCTTAAAAAAAACATTTTTAACAACGGTTTTCGCTAAAACCGCTGTTAAAAGCTTTTTAACAACGGTTCTAACAAAAACCGTTGTTAAAAGTGTGTTGTCATTTACCATTTTTCTTGTAGTGATTGCTGAAAATGACCTTGTTTGTCACATGTCATGTCAACAATTATACCAAAATAGTTTAAAATAAAAAATGACTGTATCAATAATAAACTCTTAAACTTATGGGAAAAAATTATTTTTCCTATAATTTATATAATCAAATGGGGACAATAACAGTTTTTGTCCATGTAGTTTAAGGGTTCTCCTATCCTTATTGCTTACGCGTCGAATTATCATACAGAATTTGACCTGATAAAGTCTTCGAATTTATTCGAAATGTTACGAATCTACCCATTTCCTCTTTGGAGAAAGACAGGGAGGCGATTAGATTAGGTGAAAGATAAAATTTTGGAGAAGGGATGAATTCGATAAAATGATCTATTAACTTGGATGAATATTAGATATTATTACAATTGAGTCTCATATCAAATACATCGTCCCAAATTTAAAACTTTGGTATCAGATGAGTTACAAGTCATCGGCATAACCATCACATATTAAAATATGTTGGACTATTGTTTTCTTGCACTCAAGTCACAACGGAAGTTTAAAATTTTATTTTTACGTTCAAAACATTTCTTGGACGTCGTATGATTTAAAATACTCATAGAGTGTTTAGTTATGTTTACCTTTGCGTATTTAACGCTGGATACCAAACATGTCCGGGATTAGCGAGTTGGTCCTTTTTATAAATATCTACAAACGGATTTCCTCATTTGATCCTCTAATCAATTTCACGATCAAAGAATTTGTTCATCGTGTAGACCGCACTAGACATCATTTTCGTCGAGTTTGGACCGCTTGAATTCCATAAATCCGACGGTTATATGGTTGTGGAAGTAGTCGAAATTTTCTTTGTGAAAATGTCGGGTGAATTTTTTGAGGGAGGAGAGAAGGCAAAATTTTGTCAGTCAAAATATGTGTAAAACTTTGTTCTTTCATATGACCCCAATAAAATATTTATAAGCTTCGATTCCTGATCACATTAGGAATCCCGCTCATATTACAATTCATAATCAATATAATCCCATTAGGATTCATATTTTCATTAAGTAATTAAAAATTCCTATGTTGTATGTATCATGCAAAGCCAACTCTTGATAATACATGATATATACATATATATGTATGTGTGTGTGTGTAAAATTAAATAACCATTATTTAATTTATTAATTAATTGTTAATTAATTAATCAATTTTAGAATCATCTAGAATATTTCATGAGAATCATGTATATATAGTAGTCACCACTACTAACATTATTATCAAATTATTATATTATAAATTCCCAAAATAAATAATCATGCATGAACCATTACAACCCGTTCGACGATTAGACAACGCCTGATACAAATATTGTTCATAAAATGAAAATTGAAAATTTCGAAGATCAAAATTTCCAGTGATCATTTTGATAGATGTCAGTTTTGTGAACTCCGTCACAAAAAACAGACAGTTTCACTCTCCTCATAAAATTAGCAATTAGACTAACTACCACAACTTTCATCATATGAAATCAACTTATAAACTCCTTTATGAGCAATCTGTTTGATTTTCATTAAACTACGGTCGCCAAATTCAATTTGATCATCTCAACGGGAACATAGAGTCTGATAGTTGTGTGATCCTCAATCGTTCAGGGATTTCGCTTGTCGTGGCTTCAAACCTTCATGTGATTCAGAATAACAATTATTCTTAGTCGGGCTATCCCTAATTAGCCTCATGATTTTCATCAACCTATTTATCAAGAATGTTAGAGCTCAAGTATGATTGCACCCATCGGATAATGGTAAGATCGTCTAGTAGCATCGCCTCATGATCCCCTAGGTATCACTGATAGTGCCTGCAAGATCTTTAAGTTATGGTTAGAGTTCAGTACGATCTCTTCAACTCATATTCCTCTATCGAATCTGCAAATATTGATATAACGAGAGTTGCTAATAAATTCTATAATGATGTGATATATCTTTGAGTAATAATAGTGACATGGTATATGCAACTGAGGAAACACCTTTGTCTTACTCGAGCCAGATATTCATTTCACTATTAACTAATCAGATCATACAGAATATCCTCACCAATACACAAACGACGCATCTCCAACTACAATATATTGGTTCCTACGTATTTCGAAACTAAACACAATCTCACCACCTGATGACCCTCAATGAAGTTGGCAAACAGATCAAAGTGCATGCTAGTACGTATAACTTCTACGCTATCCCAGATCAAAGGACTAAGTGTATACAACTATAACCGCAGACTATTCCACTAGATAAGTGATAACCAATTGCAGTTCAGGGGAGGGTTGTCTAGTGTATCATAAAATTATCACTCATATGTTTTCATGTGTTTACTAATGAAACATGACGTTTACTTCTCAGATGCTAGTCTCAAGAAACTTTTATCCTTATTTTAGGAAGCTGATTCGACTATGAACATGTTTAGAATTTACAGTATAGTTTCTAATGAGTTTCATGATCTTATGTTGCTAGGCTGACTTTATGGTATATGCAATGACTTTATATATATAGCTTGCATGTGTATATAGATAAAATAAATGACATAATTGGATAAAATCATAAAATATTATTAAAATAAAGATTTTTTTTTACATAAGAGTCATTAAAACCTAAACCACAAGATGGCTCACTTGGTACCTACTTTAACAATCTTCCACTTGCCCTATGACCAACTATCCATAGATTTCAAACTCATTACTTCACGATACTTCTCAAACATTGGGCCTGACAGGGGCTTTGTTAGTGGATCAACAACGTTATTGCAGAGACGACTCTCTCTACTGATATGTCTCCTATTCTCACAGTATCTCGGATTTTGTGGAACTTCCTCAATAAACTTTTGAATCGCTTATGAGACCTCGGTTCCTTTGATTGCGCAATAGCACCAGTGTCATTGCAGTAGTCCAGAACTAGATAAATTGTTTGAGGAAAGAAACCCAACTTTTGAATGGAATTCCTCATCCAAACAACATCCTTTGCTACAGCTGACACAGCTATGTATTCGACCTCAGTGGTTGAATCCGCTGTGGTGTTTTTCTTTGAACTCTTCTATGAGACAGTACCACCATTGAGCTTGAATATAAATTTAGAGGTTGATTTCGAATCATCCACATCTGACTGGAAGTTAGAATATTTATAACTTTACAATTTTAATTCTCCACTCCCGTATAACAAGAACAAATTCTTAGTTTTTCTCAAATACTTAAGAATGTCCTTCTAGGCCTTCCAATACAATGGACCGGGATTCGACTGATATCTTCTTGCAACACTCAGTGCAAATGCAATATCAAGTTGAGTAGATATCATACCATACATTATACTGCCTATAGCAGACACATATGGGATGCAATTCATGGTTTCAATCTCATCATCAGCCTTAGGGCACATAGAATTAGATATAGTCACACTATTACACATTGGGATATATCATCTCTTTGACTCCTCCATATAGAATCTCCTCAATATGATATTGATATAAGTGGATTGGGGAGCCCTAGAATCTTCTTTGATATATCCTTGTAGATATGTATTTCTAATACATAGAAATGCTTCACTCATATCCTTCACTGGAGAATTTAATAGCTAAAAATATTTTCGTTGATTGTAATATCCCTACATCATTCAATGAATAGTATGTCATCAACTTAAAGTACTAGGAATGTCAGTACATTCTCACTAACCTTCTTGTATATACATGGTTCCTCGGGGTTTTAACAAAATTAAACTCTTTGATAATGTTGTTCTAGCTCCTTGATGCATGTTTGAGTCCATAGATGAATATCTAAAGTTTACATATTTTAAGATCATTTCATACTGATGTGAATCCTTCAGGTTGAACATGTAAATCACTTCCTTAATGTCACCATTAAGGAACGTTGTCTTAACATCCGTATGTCATATTTCATAGTCATACCATGCCTACTATGACCAGCAATATCCTAATGGACTTGAACATTGTGACTGGAGAAAAGGTTTCCTTATAGTCAATACTTTGCATTCAAGTATATCTTTTTGCTACCTATATTGCTTTGCAATGTCATTACCTTCCCATATTCCTGAAATTTCTCTTTATAAATCCATTTGCTTGCTACAGGAACAACTCTCTCAAGTGGTTTGACTAAGGACAATATTTGGTTCGAATACATGGATTCCATCTCGGACAGAATGTTCAAGCCATTTAGATGAATCGACATCAGCCAATGCTTCTTTGAAGTTTCTTGGAATCACATCTAGGAATTTGCTCATCTTGACCTTCTTCAAGATGCAGACTCATCCTCTTAGGTGGATTTGAGACCCTTTCGGATTTCCTAGAAGCATTGTGTTTCTTCAAATATCTGTTGGGGTATGGGTTCTACTATTTCAAAAGTGGTTGTTTCCTGAATCTCTTCGAGTTCAATCATTCTGCCTTTTTTATCTAATAGAAACTCATTTCCCAGTAATGTGGCATTCATCGAAACAAACATTTTTGGTAGTCGCCCGTGTTTCGTACTTGAAAATTTGCGGAATAATTTAAAATTTTCTCTTTAAATAAATAAAATGCCTCATTCATGAAATATACTGATAAAAGATTCAATGTTTAAAGTAGCAGCGGAATAAAAGCTTTAAATATCGAGATAGCAGGGGAAGTAAATATTTGTTTCAAAGCAACAACTTAAAATAATTCATCGCGATAAAATGAGTTTGCATAAAATAATAAATAAACTGATAAATGAGGTCCTCGGGTTCCTACTACTGCCGACCCAAGATGGCTCACTGGTCCCCGCCCTCGGTCCCGACCTCATCAGCACCTACAACAATCAAGTCTAGTGAGTCTAAAGACTCAGCATGCATATATCGTGAATAACGAGTAAAATATATCATAAAGTTTCATGTCGGGTAAAAATATCATGTCGTAAAGCAAAACGTGAAAATATCTTGTCATGAGTAATTATAAATATGTGCATAACTGAACTGAAAATCGTAAGTGAAATGCTTGTTCGATAGAGCCCTGTCATGAAATAGCATATAATAATTTTCTGTTGAGAATATGTTTTACGCAAGTGGCCCATAACGTGAAATGAATCGTCTGATCAGACTAAATCACAATATACTGGGCGGTAGAGATCATCACAGCCCTTGGACTGGATATCCGTACCCATACATGAACATGAACCGGTCAGTAGCCACCGGATGAAGTAATAATCCCATGATAAGCTGCAATCCCATGAACGTGAGGTGGCCACAAGCAATATCGCATATATCTCAAAAATGAACATTTTATATTTTTATGCACGTAATATAATTAAATTCCTGAATTATTTTACAAATTTGGGTTGGATCATTCCCAGGCTTGCTGCGACCTAATTCTAACATGAAAAACATGCACATAACTTGACTTGACCATGCAAATAACTTATCTTGACCAACGCTTCAAAATCGAACTAAAAACGAGACTATTACGCCCAACAAACTTAATATTTAACCATGACTCTGTACCAACCCGAAACAACATCAAATCATCATTTAGTCATAATTAAAATACACCTAAAATAGTGGAAAATAATTATCAAGGGCTGTAATACACAAAAATTGTGCATGGAGGCCAAAATCATGAAACGCTCTTTCGAGAGTCACTTTGGCACATTGCATCGTAAATTCTCGTACGACCTCTAAACTTGACCAAATCACAAACCGCCAAAAACATGACCTTCCTAACTTAATAAGGCACTGTCCAGTCCAAGGCCATAGGCTAAAAGCCAAACAAGAACTCGAAACACACCTCTGAACCGAAGGCAAAGTTGCTGTCCAGAAAATTACAGCAGCAGCAGTTGCACTTCCTTGCGTCGTTTTCAAGGCTAATGGCCATTGGGGCTTGAACCACCGACCAGAGCCTCTTACCAACATCCTAAGGTATGGTTTGAACCATGGCTAAGGGCCCTAGGCAAACCACAATTCTTGCCAACACCTACAACAATACAAGCTTCAGTCGAGAACACACACATTGCACGCTTGGGGGCGTTGCTTGTTTTGCTGTCAAATGAAGGATCCAATGGCTATGAAGTTAACCATGGTCCATGCTAGACATGCTAAGGTGTTGTATGAGTCATGGTTAAGGGCTATAAGCCAACCACAATCCACTTGACACCTAAAAACCGAAACTCAACACACTCAACAAAAAAACCAGAATTTTAAAACCGAAGGGGGCTGTTCTTGTTTATTTTGAAAACCGATGGGACCATGAACCAAGCCATGAAAGGGCATCTTGGTCACGTCCTAGACATTTCAAGGAAAGGTTCTAACCATGGCTACAGCCCCTAGGGCAGCCAAGATCAGAACACTTGCCTTAGACAAGCAACACAAACAAATCGAAACTCATAAATTGCCATAAGAAGAGTTGCTGTCAAATCTCTTCCTACAGCGTGTAGGGGCTGGTACCAATGGACTAACACGACCATAACATGCCCTAGTACATGTCTAGATGCAGCCTTGGGTGCCTGGAATCGAGCCAACCTCCTGAAGCCACAAAACCAACAAAAACGTGAAGCACAAGTGGGAGGGCCAAAAATCTGTGCAGAATTTTTATAACACTTGCTGTATAATTTCGGTTTATGCTCCATGAAACATGATCATATTATGATTTAAATTACTTATATGGATTGATTGAAGAGAAAAGAAACGTATATACATGCCTTAAGTTGTTTTTTTACAATAAACAACACAATACGTCGGATCGGGAGACACGACAACGGAAACTGAAGACACCTTGCTATTGTTGTTGCCTTGGCCAAGAATGGGAGCTGCCAAATCTCCTAATTTTCGTGCTAGGGAGAGTGGAGAAGGTGATGAAGTCTTGTGGTCAAATAAGGTGGTGCATGGGGGAGTAAATGATGCCAAGTTGGGGGGGGGGGGGGGGGGGGGGGGGACATGCATGATGAATTGGTGGCCTTTGTTTTGTTGTTGGGGGAGTTAAATGGTGTCAAGTTGGGGACTGTGTGGAGTACTGGAGAGGACCGAGACATATCTTCCCAAATTGGTGTAGGATTTGATTAAGTTTTGCTAAGTAGAATCCTATGTTAGATAAGCTTGATTAAAAGGTTAATTAAGCATAATCTTGATTATTAAGAAGCCTACAATTAAATTAGTGATTGATTAATTAAAGTAGACTTAAATCCACTTGATTTCATTAAAATAAATTATTTCTTAGCTCGGAATAAATTTAAGAATATTTTTGGATCATAAAATTAATCTCCGATTTCCTATCTCCGGTCCGGTCTCGCGTATATATCTAAAAAGTTAAAATTTGAAATACGCGATTTAAAATACTTATAAAAATAACGTAAATGATTTAAATGCAATTAAATCAACAAATTCCTAAAATAATAATCATTTAAAATTAAATAATAGATATTATGCACATATTTACGCATATTGGTTTTTCGGGTACTACAACACTACCCCCCTTAAGTAAAATTTCGCCCTCGAAATTAGAACTCACTGGATAAATCTGGAAAGCGACTCCGCATCTCTGACTTTGGCTCCCAAGTAGCTTCCTCATCGGCAATTATTAAGCCACTTGACCTTCACTGATTTGATCACCTTGTTCCGAAGCTTCTTCTCCTTACGGTCTAAGATCTGCACTGGTCTATCTTCATAAGACAAGTTCGAAGAAATCTGCAACGGTTCAAAGTTCAACACATGAGAAGGATTCGCTAAATACTTCCCCAACATCGACACATGGAACACATTGTGTACTCCGGCCAGATTCGGCGGAAGAGCAACACGATATGCTAATGTCCCAACTCTGTCGAGGATCTCAAATGGTCCGATGAACCTCGGACTAAGCTTTCCTTTCTTCCCGAATCTCATGACACCCTTCATCGGTGCTATCTTCACGAAAACATAGGTCGTCAACGGCAAACTCTAGATCCCTCCTCCTCCGGTCGGCATAACTCTTCTGTCGACTCTGAGCAGTCCTCATCCTGTCACGAATTACGACCTACTAGATCAGCAGTCTGCTGAATGATCTCTGGTCCTAACTCTAATCTTTCGCCTACTTCATCCCAATGAATAGGCAATCTACACTTCTTTCCGTACAGTGCTTCATAAGGAGCCATACCTATAGACGACTGAAAGCTGTTGTTATAGGTAAACTCCACTAATGGCAACTTCGATTCCCAGCTCCCTAAGAAATCGATGACACAAGCACGGAGAAGATCCTCCAAGATCTGAATAACTCTCTTTGATTGACCATCTGTCTGAGGGTGAAAAGTTGTGCTAAACAACAACTTCGTACCCATCGCTGAATGCAGACTCTTCCAAAATGAAAAAGTGAATCTCGGATCTCTGTCAGAAACAATAGAGATTGGGATACCGTGCAATCGGACAATCTCACGGATATATAACTCGGCATACTGAATCATGGAGAAAGTCATCTTAATAGGCGAGAAATACGCCTACTTGGTAAGACAATCAACAATCACCCATATAGCATTCGAACCTCTAGCCGACTTCGGTAAACCAACCACGAAATCCATGTTAATGTTCTCCCACTTCCACTCGGGAATGGGAAGTGGCTTGAGTAAGCCGGATGGTCTCTGATGTTCAGCTTTCACAAGTTGACAAGTCAAACAATCGGATACAAATCTCCAGATCTCTCTCTTCATACCGGGCCACCAATATAACATCTGCAGATCCTTGTACATCTTCGTACTCCCAGGATGAATAGAGTACGGGGACATGTGGGCCTCGGCTAATATGTCTGCTCGAATAGAATCGCTGCTAGGAACCCATATCCTATCTTGATAACGAACAATGCCATCACTCACTGTGTACAAAACACTGCCCTTCACCTCATCTCTCTGCCTCCACTTCGCCAACTGCTCATCAGATGACTGACCGCTGCGAATACGGTCTAATAAAGAAGACTTAATCGTCAAGGTAGATAGACGGGGAACTCTACCTCGAGTATAAATCTCTAGATCAAACCTCTGAATCTCACTCTGAAGAGGCCTTTCAACTGTCAAATGAGCCATCACTGCGACTTTCCGGCTCAAAGCATCCGCTACTACATTAGCTTTACCAGGATGGTAGCTAATGTCACAGTCATAATCCTTGACTAACTCCAATCAACGCCTCTGACGCATATTCAACTCTTTATGCGTAAAGAAGTACTTGAGGCTCTTGAGGTCGGTAAAGATCTGACACTTCTCTCCGTATAGATAATGACTCCAAATCTTCAAGGCAAATACTACGGCGGCCAACTCTAGATCGTGGGTAGGATAATTTTTCTCATATGTCTTCAACTGACGAGAAGCATATGCTAATACCTTCTCATGCTGCATCAATACTGCGCCCAAACCGAGTTTCGAAGCATCGGTATACAATACAAAGTCTCCGGGCCCTGACGGCATGGCCAATACTGGTGCTGAGATAAGGGCTTGCTTCAAAGTATCGAAGCTCTTCTGACACTCTTCGATCCACACAAATTTAACATTCTTCTTTGTCAACGACGTGAGTGGAACTGCGATAGAGGAGAATCCCTGAATAAACTTCCAATAATATCCTACTAGCCCAAGGAAACTACGGATCTCTGATGCATTCTGCGGCACAACCCAATCCCTGACTGCTGCAACTTTCGCTGGGTCAACCTCAATACCACTGCTAGAAACGATGTGGCCTAAGAATGCCACCTTCTGTAACCAGAACTCGCACTTACTGAACTTCGCGAATAGCTTATGCTTCTGTAGGGTCTGCAAAACTGTGGTTAGATGTCTGCTGTGATCCTCTTGATTCTTAGAGTAGACGAGAATGTCGTCTATGAACACTATCACAAACTGATCAAGATACGGCTGAAATACGCGATTCATGAGATCCATGAAGATCGCTGGCGCATTCGTCAAACCGAACGACATCACAAGGAACTCGAAGTGGCCATAACGAGTCCTAAAAGCAGTCTTGAGAACATCGGCATCTTTCACCCTCAACTGGTGATAACCAGAACGCAGATCAATCTTTGAGAAAACTGAAGCTCCCTGAAACTGGTCAAATAAATCTTCAATCCTCGGAAGTGGGTATTTGTTCTTCACTGTAATCCGGTTCAACTCCCGGTAGTCAATGCAAAGCCTCATCGTGCCATCCTTCTTCTTCACAAACAAGACTGGCGTGCCCCATGGTGAAAAACTCGGGCGAATGAACTCCTTGTCGAGAAGTTCCTGAATCTGCTTATTAAGTTCTGCCATTTCTGTCGGCGCTAATCTGTACGGTGCTTTTGAGATCGGAGCCGTACCTGACATAAGCTCAATAGAAAACTCCACCTCTCGCTCGGGTGGCATACCAGAGACGTCCTCAGGAAAAACGTCTAGAAAATCCCTAGCAATTGGGACATCGGAGGCTGACTGACTGGGAGTCTCGGGAACGGATATAAAAGTTGCCAAAAACGCTCGACACCCTCTATGCATGAGCTTCCTAGCCTGGACACAAGTTATAATGCGTGGTAAAGGAAAGTACCTGTCTGGCTCGAATAAGAACTGCTCCATCCCAGGCGGTCGGACTAGAACGGATCTCCGCTGAAAGTCGATCAAAACTCTGTTCCTTAGTATCCAGTCCATACCCAGAATGATGTCAAACTCTGGCATCGGCAGTACGATCAGATCCACATAAACAAGATTGCCATGAAGCTCGAGGTCTATGTCTCGGAACACGTTGGTAGCTGCCATCTCCTCTCCCGAAGGCAGTACTACTGAATAGGCTATGTCGAGCCCAATGGTCTTGACCTTGAGAAAATTAGCAAAGGTCTCCAAAATGAATGAATGAGTATCCCCTGAATCTATCAAGGCTTTCGTAGGTGTCCCGGCTATAAAAATTCTCCCTGAAAGGTTGGAACGTCAAGCTGAACCCAATAATTAATAGAACTAACTTATAGACATGCAAAGGTCAAAGTTCTTCTAACCTAAATTCCCGAAATAACACTGATTAGAGCATGCAATCCTATCATCAATTCTATGTTCAAAATCTCAATCCAAAATCTCAATTCCCAAAACATTGAATTTCGAATATTAACTTAAAGCTTTAAGATACCTGTCATGAGCATGGTGTCTGAGTTCGTCTCTGCTACATGGAGAGCAAAGACTCTGCCTTGGGTAGGCAGGCTCCCCTGAGGGCATTGCTGCAGCAAGTGGTCTGGACTACCACACTTGTAACACTTTCCTGACCCATACATACATGCTCCAGCATGGCGGCGTGTGCACCTAGGACAGACTGGGTGCTCAAAAGTCCTCGGGACTGCGCGTCCCTGCTGTTGCTGCTGTCCTCTGTTCCTGGGTGGGCCGTGGAAAGGCCTCTTATTCTGGGGCTGCTGCTGAGGAAGAGGGCGGTGTGGCACTTGGATTGGTCGCTTGCCCTGGCTGGTCTCTCTCTATATCAATCAGGTCCTGCTCTGCAGCTAGAGCTCTGGAGACAGCGACGTCATAAGTAGTAGGGCCGGCCACCCTAACATCACGGCGCAAGATCGGCCGTAGACCATCCAGAAAGTGTCTCATCTTTGCTCCCGCATCATTGGCAATCAGGGGTACGAAATGGCAACCCCTCTCAAACTTACGGATGAACTCCATAACAATCATATCTCCCTACCTTAGGGTCATGAACTCCCTGGTCAACCTGGAACGCACCTCGTCAGTAAAATATTTGGAGTAGAATACTTCTGTAAAGCGTGTCCAGCTCAGAGTAGCCAAGTTCAATGCTACGGATGCTCCTTCCCACCATAAGCGGGCGTCTCCTCCAAACAGATAGGTCGCACAACGAACTTTGTCCTCATCTCCAAGCCCATGAACTCGAAGATAACCTCGAGGGACTTAATCCAGCCCTCGGTAATCATGGGATCTGTCGTCCCTGAGAACTCCTTCGGTCTCATCTTCATGAATCGCTCATAGGTCGCCTCAGGTCTGGGCGGCCTAGCTACCGCTGCAGCATTGTTCCCCGCGAACTGTGAGAAGAACTGAGTCATACCCACCATCATCTGGGTATGCATATCAGGTGGTGGAGGAGGTGGTGGTGGACCTCTATCCTCATAACGGTTCTGAGTCTCATCAGCCTCGCTTTCAGCACCCCTCGGCGGTCAATAACTCGTCTAGGAGGCATACTGTACCATGTAAAATCCTTACGTGACCAACACTCAAATTTCTACTATTTTTCTTGAAATTTAAATATATAATTGCTAAAACATAATCTTGACATAAAAATATTTTTCATGAGAACATGCTGGTAAACTATTTCATGCTCAAAAAAATTGTAGTACATGAAAGTCGGACTTATAGACTGAAGACGTGACTTCGTGAGCTTCTCGAGATCAGTAGTAGTACAACCCTTTACAAGAACATAGGCTCTGATACCAACTGTAGTCGCCCGTGTTTCGTACTTGAAAATTTGCGGAATAATTTAAAATTTTCTCTTTAAATAAATAAAATGCCTCATTCATAAATTATACCGATAAAAGATTCAATGTTTAAAGTAGAAGCGGAATAAAAGATTTAAATATCGAGATAGCAGGGGAAGTAAATATTTGTTTCAAAGCAGCAACTTAAAATAATTCATCGCGATAAAATGAGTTTGCATAAAATAATAAATAAACTGATAAATGAGGTCCTCGGGTTCCTACTACTGCCGACCCAAGATGGCTCACTGGTCCCCGCCCTCGGTCCCGACCTCATCAGCACCTACAACAATCAAGTCTAGTGAGTCTAAAGACTCAGCATGCATATATCGTGAATAACGAGTAAAATATATCATAAAGTTTCATGTCGGGTAAAAATATCATGTCGTAAAGCAAAACGTGAAAATATCTTGTCATGAGTAATTATAAATATGTGCATAACTGAACTGAAAATCGTAAGTGAAATGCTTGTTCGATAGAGCCCTGTCATGAAATAGCATATAATAATTTTCTGTTGAGAATATGTTTTACGCAAGTGGCCCATAACGTGAAATGAATCGTCTGATCAGACTAAATCACAATATACTGGGCGGTAGAGATCATCACAGCCCTTGGACTGGATATCCGTACCCATAAATGAACATGAACCGGTCAGTAGCCACCGGATGAAGTAATAATCCCATGATAAGCTGCAATCTCATGAACGTGAGGTGGCCACAAGCAATATCGCATATATCTCAAAAATAAACACTTTATATTTTTATGCACGTAATATAATTAAATTCCTGAGTTATTTTACAAATTTGGGTTGGATCGTTCCCAGGCTTGCTGCGACCTATTTCTAACATGAAAAACATGCACATAACTTGACTTGACCATGGAAATAACTTATCTTGACCAACGCTTCAAAATCGAACTAAAAACGAGACTATTACGCCCAACAAACTTAATATTTAACCATGACTCTGTACCAACCCGAAACAACATCAAATCATCATTTAGTCATGATTAAAATACACCTAAAATACTGGAAAATAATTACCAAGGGCTGTAATACACGAAAATTGTGCATGGAGGCCAAAATCATGAAACGCTCTTTCGAGAGTCACTTTGGCACATTGCATCGTAAATTCTCGTACGACCTCTAAACTTGACCAAATCACAAACCGCCAAAAACATGACCTTCCTAACTCAATAAGACACTGTCAAGTCCAAGGCCATAGGCTAAAAGCCAACCAAGAACTCGAAACACACCTCTGAACCGAAGGCGAAGTTGCTGTCCAGAAAATTACAGCAGCAGCAGTTGCGCTTCCTTGCGTCGTTTTCAAGGCTAATGGCCATTGGGGCTTGAACCACCGACCAGAGCCTCTTAACAACATCCTAAGGTATGGTTTGAACCATAGGCTAAGGGCCCTAGACCAACCACAATTCCTGCCAACACCTACAACAATACAAGCTTCACCCGAGAACACACACATTGCACGTGTGGGGGCGTTGCTTGTTTTGCTGTCAAATGAAGGATCCAATGGCTATGAGGTTAACCATGATCCATGCTAGACATTCTAATGTGTTGTATGAGTCATGGTTAAGGGCTATAAGCCAACCACAACCAACTTGACACCTAAAAACCGAAACTCAACACACTCAACAAAAAAACCAGAATTTTAAAACCGAAGGGGGCTGTTCTTGTTTATTTTGAAAACCGATGGGACCATGAACCAAGCCATGAAAGGACATCTTGGTCACGTCTTAGACATTTTAAGGAAAGGTTCTAACCATGGCTACAGCCCTTAGGGCAGCCAAGATCAGAACACTTGCCTTAGACAAGCAATACAAACAAATCGAAACTCATAAATTGCCATAAGAAGAGTTGCTGTCAAATCTCTTCCTCCAGCGTGTAGGGGCTGGTACCAATGGACTAACACGACCCTAACATGCCCTAGTACATGTCTAGATGTAGCCTTGGGTGCCTGGAATCGAGCCAATCTCCTGAAACCACAAAACCAACAAAAACGTGAAGCACAAGTGGGAGGGCCAAAAATCTGTGCAGAATTTTTATAACACTTGCTGTACAATTTCGGTTTATGCTCCATGAAACATGATCATATTATGATTTACATTACTTATATGGCTTGATTGAAGAGAAAAGAAACGTATATACATGCCTTAAGTTGTTTTTTACAAGTAAACAACACAATACATCGGATCGGGAGACACGGCAACGGAAATGAAGACACCTTGCTATTGTTGTTGCCTTGGCCAAGAATGGGAGCTGCCAAATCTCCTAATTTTCGTGCTAGGGAGAGTGGAGAAGGTGGTGAAGGCTTGTGGTCAAATAAGGTGGTGCATGTGGGAGTAAATGATGCCAAGTTGTGGATGGAACATGCATGATGAATGGGTGGCCTTTGTTTTGTTGTTGGGGGTGTTAAATGATGTCAAGTTGGGGATTGTGTGGAGTGGAGAGGACCGGGACATGTCTTCCAAACTTGGTGTAGGATTTGTTTAAGTTTTGCTAAGTAGAATCCTATGTTAGATAAGCTTGATTAAAAGGTTAATTAAGCATAATCTTGATTATTAAGAAGCCTACAATTAAATTAGTGATTAATTAATTAAAGTAGACTTAAATCCACTTGATTTCATTAAAATAAATTATTTCTTAGCTCGGAATAAATTTAAGAATATTTTTGGATCATAAAATTAGTCTCCGATTTCCTATCTCCGGTCCGGTCTCGCGTATATATCTAAAAAGTTAAAATTTGAAATACGCGATTTAAAATCCTTATAAAAATAACGTAAATGATTTAAATACAATTAAATCAACAAATTCCTAAAATAATAATCATTTAAAATTAAATAATAGATATTATGCACATATTTACGGCATATTGGTTTTTCGGGTACTACATTTTTGTTTCATTAGGATCATAGAAATAGTATCTAGTGGAATTCTTTGAATATCTCACAAAGTAGCACAAATTGACTCTATTATCCAATTTGTCTATCACGGCCTGCTTTACATAAGCAGGACATCCTCACATTCTTTAGAATGAATATTTTGGTGGTTTTTCCATTCATATCTCATAAGGAGTTTCAGTCCACTGCCTTTGTATGGACTTTGTTCAATAACATTGCTGCAATTTCAAGTGCAAATCCCCAGAGAGATGGCAGTAATTCAGTGAATCTCATCATATTTCAAACAATGTTCATCAATGTTCTATTACGTCATTCTGACACACTATTCATTTGGACTGCGGCAAGGTGGGGTTCAATTTGATAGAATCTCATTCTCTCTCAGGTAGTCTTGAAATAAGTAACTTAAAAATTCTCTGCCTCGATCAGATCGAAGTGTTTTATATTTCTTCATAATTTATTTTCTACTTCATCTCTAAATCTTTGAACTTTTCAAAGCCTTCAGACTTGTATTTCATTAAATAAACATACTCATACATCGAGAAGTCATCATTAAATGTAATGAAGTAGGATTGACCATATTTAATGCTAACACTTGGCCTGCCACACACATATGTATGAATCAAATCTAATATATTATGTGCATGTTCCACCTTCCCTGGTAAAGATGCTTTAATCATCTTTTCATTCAAACATGACTCACATGTTTCAACTGAGTTAATATCTGACATGTCAAACATGTCATCTCCCACTAGGCTGTGTATCCTTATTTGAGAAACATGTCCCATCCTAGCATGCCACGAGTATGCTTGATTTAGACTATCTTGTTTTCCTTTGTTTGTTGTTGAAATCATTTGAACATTGTTTAATGGAGCACCACTACATTCTCTGAAGTCTAGCTATTTCCATAATACTTCTGGCCCTGATATTTTCCAATGTTTATGCTTCATGCAGTAGAAACAAACATGTTATGACTTATCGGACTTTGTGGGCCCTTTAAATATCATCTAGAGCATGTCTCTTATTGAGCTTGTTTTTCTTGTAAATAGAAAAACGTTTCTTTCCCTTACATTGTGGCCTAGTTTTTGTCCATGACGAGAATTCCACTAAGAAAAGAACATTTTTCTTTTTTAGGTTGATCGCGTAAGTCATAAACATATTGACTAGCTCTTCAAGACTAGCCTATATCTTATTTATGTTAAAGTTTAGCACGAACCCGTTAAATAAGTAAGAAATTAACAATAAGATAATGTCATCTTGTAACTCCTTGGGAATTATCAATTCCAGGCCCACCACATTCTCAATATGCTCAATCATATTCAACCCATGCTTATGGCTGGAGCCCCATCTTACACATGTGTAGTCATGAGCTTCGTGGAAGTTGTGTGCGTCACTATACAAGTTTCAGCACCATACAAATCTTGCATGTGTATTTGAATTTCAGCAACATTCATTATTTTATCAAATTGTCTTCATAGTTAATTTTACATAGAAGCGAGCATATTACACTTTCCTTGCATACTATGATCCCACCATATTGCATGCTTCATCAGTTCCACAAGAATGACATTAGTGTTATGTAATTTTCTCCGAATACAAAAAAAACTTTCTTAGTCAATCTTGAAAATTTGAGTTCAGTCAGCTTTTTTAAATTGAGAATAACAAAAATGGATTATATTATGAAATCATATGCCGAGTATGAAAGAGATAAACGATGTCGACTATATATAAATATTTTATAAGACATAAAATGTGGACATTTTTCAATGAATTTCCTCCCATTATTTTAAATTTTAATTACCCTCTAATTAAAATATAAAATCTAATTTTCTTAGTGAGTACACAATGCCCATTTGTTAAATTATAATCCCATTTATATTGGAAAAACATTATTTCCTAAAGTAGATCCCAATTGAAACACTTTGCAACCCTTACGCAATTTTGCCTCACGTTTGATAAGGGTCCACTAATATGATGTCATTTATCTTTACGTGTCAAGACCGACCCATCAATATTGAATCTTAGTAGACGGGCTCCATGAGATCCACAATTATCTAGGCCAAAGTCATGAGAGTTCCGCGTAATTCGCATCAAGCATGTTAGGGGAAGTCACGGCTTTCGGCGTCCAGACCTATCCAATTATCTAGGCCAAGGTCTGACCGCCTGTACCGTTCATCATGCAAACAGCGTTGATTGAATACAAGGAAATATTAAACTTTCTTTTAATGAGTTTGATTTAAATTTTGAATTTTATCCAAAATGAGCGATTTTAATTTTAAAAACTTGTCTCATTATTTGTTTTAAAATTCAGTGCTATATATATTTGTATGTTTTCCGGATTTATGTAACTCTTGTTATTATATTAATAATAACACGCATACTGATTATAATTACCGAGAGATAATTGATCTATATGAGCCATATATGGATCAATGTCCAAAACCTAAGTAAATTCAAAGATACAATTGAAATACTACATAAGCTTCCAATATTTTACATGTCTTCGATCTTAAACTTTTGTGGATTTGGGCCAATGATCTTCAGATCTTGATCTCCCACTAAATCTAATATTTACATTAAATTTCTATGGCATAATGAGATACAAATTTAGGTGGTGAGAACAAGCCATAAACCATTCTGAATTTAAATAATTATCAAATAATTAAAACACAACATGTAAAATATACTAATATACACCTTGAAAATTGCTCATGACTCTCAATTAACCTTTAACCATATAATGTTAAATATTTTATTAATCCACAATATCACCTATTATTAACAAATCATGTATCTTTTAAATTATCAGTAATCGTCACAATTATAAATAAATTAATAAGTTAAATAAACAACTTTCTTTAACTTCAATTAATTCATTAATAATTAAATTTCTTGTAAAATACTTTTTACCTTTAATAATTAAAATTCAATTTTAATTATTTATTTCGTGATAAAATTTCACAATTTAATCAAAATTTATTTTCGATGGTTAATTTTTGATTTTCATAAAATAACATTTTTGACCAAAAATTTTGAAAAAAATCACAAAATTGCACTGAGATCCAAAAAGAGTGTCTGTTGGGGCAAGGCTGCCCGATCTGTAATGCCCAACCAGAACTGTTCTGGTAGCCCAGTTGCCCACCGTTGATCATTTGATTGGACTGAAGTTTGGAATGGGTGCATTTGACGATATCAATCATTTCAAACCTCACGAGTAGGGCTAAGTAGAGCCATGCCCGCAATTTTTTTATATGTATTTAAAAATTGGGCAGGCAGCGACCATGCCAGCAATTTTTTTATATTTATCTAAAAACTGGGCAGGGAAGGAGCGATACCCAAAACGTGCAGAGCCTGCCTGCACGCGTTGTCCAAAACAGTTCCAAGTAGCCGCAAAAAACTAATTTTTGTTTTGTTTTTGAAAAATAAATTTTCAGGGGCTGTGATTTTCTAGAATTTCAAATGCGGTCAAAATAAAATTCTCAACATGATTTAAACAATAGAAAAACTATATGATAGAGAAAAAACTTGTTCAAATATCATTATTGGAGTAACGTTTTCTCGCATCCGAGGCGGATCGAAAGTTTAAAATAAAACAATTTTGATGTTTTGAACAATCCTTGGCCGTCGTATGATTTAAAGCATTCATAGGGTGTTTAGATCTGTTTACCTTGGCGTATTTAATGTTGGACACCAAACCAGTTCGAGATTAGTGGAGTTGGTCCTTCTTGTAAATCTCTATGAACGGATCTCCCTCGTTTGATCGCCTAATCAATTTCACAATCGGAGACTTTGTTCCTCTCGTAGACTAGACTAGAAATATTTCATGAATTTGCGTCGAGCTTGGATCGCCTGAATTCTAGAAATCCGGCGGCGATGTGGCCGACATGTTCTTTGTGAAAAGTGGGGTGGTCGAATTTTATGAGGGAGGAGAGGAGGAAAATCTTTTTGCACAAAATTTTGTCTGGCAAAACCTGTGTAAACTTGTTTGATTTCATATGACCCTCAATTTAATATTTATAAACTTTATTACCATATCAGATCAGAAATCCTGCTTATATTAGGATTCAGAATCCTATTCATAATCCTAATCTCATTAAGATTTCTATTTTCATTAATTAATTAAAATTATCATGTTATATATATCATGAAAAAGCACTCTTGATAATATATATACATATATATATATATACACATATGTACATATATAGATATATATGTAAAATTAAATAATCGAAATTTAATTTCTTAATCAATTAATCAATTTTAGACCCCTCTTGAATTGTAAGATCTAGAAAATTCGAACTACGTAACCTGACAGCTTGCAATATAGGGTTTTACTAAATATGTGTTTAATTATTTTATTTCATTATTATTTCATGGATATGTAGTTTAGTTCATGGTTAATTTAAAGTTTCATGCATTAGGGCTTTAAGTTATATTTCGCGCTCGAACGAGGAACGGAGACCGGTGATAATTAGGAAGAATATTTTTTATTAAATAATTATTTTTATTTATTTAATGTATGGTGTAATTAAGTGAAAATAGGCTTTGGCGGAGTATTTTTATTCGACAGGTCATATTTTAATCGGTACGCAAATTTTAGCGAGTCGGAGGACTTTTTGATGGTTCGGACAATATTTACAAAAACATATCTAAACGAAATATTTTTTGGGAGTTGTTTTGGGCTTATTGGGCGTAATTTAATTTATATTGGGCCTAAACTCCTTCAAATCATTATTATTTTAATTAATGGGCCCAGTATACATCTATAATATAATTAACCCTAAACCATCCCAAACCCTACATCATTCGGCCACCCCTCTTCCCCATTCCAGCAGCTGCTTTTCGAAGGTTCATCATCTTTTCTTCGAGTTTCTCCCCTATTTTGTCAAGGAAATCCCTCCCCATCTTTCGGTGCACGTTCTACGCAAAGGTTTTCTAGCGTATTAATGTAAAGACACGCCATAAATCCCCTTTTCTCATCATTCACATTGTTATATGCTGATTTTTGTGTGTTCGCGTGAGGAATTCACAGATTTATCATGTGCATCGATTTTATACGGTTTGGACATGAAATATACATATCTTTTTGTACATATAACTCACGTTTTTCCATGACTTTCGAGCAAAGGCTACTAGAACTAGGTTTCAAGGGACTAAACATGTCGAGTTACATGGTGAATACGTTTGAGAGGGCTTCGGTTCAGGTCTAAGGGGAGTGGCCGATCGCTTGGGTTCTAGAAAGCACATAGCGGCTAGGTCGGGTAAAGGAGTTGGTGTCGCCGTGCATGGCTTATTCCAGGGGATGGCTCAGGACGTGTGTGGTCCGTGACAAGGCCCTGGAGTGGTCCATGATCGGCTGGTAGCATGATAATGCATGGACCGAAACTAGGAGATGATTTTGGGAAAAATGGTGGCTAGATCAAGTATTCATGGGGAACCGTGGGGTGCATGTGCTTGAAGCTAAGGGCTGTGGTTAGGTCAGTCCAGAATGGTCCAGAGGTGGGCTAGGAGTGGTCAGGTTCAGGGCTAGTCAAGTCAAATTGGGCTAGGGTAGATTATTTGAAGGATAGGTGCACTAGGGTTTGGTGGGAGCAAGTGCATAATTTTTCTTCCAACTGTAGGGTCATTTTCTAGGGTCTTAAGTTGTCTAAAACAAGGGGATTAGGGCTGGTCATGTAGGTTAAAATCATGGTTTAAGTTGGGAAAGGTTTGGTTAGTTTCGGATTGATTCGGGTTAAAACCGGGACCAGATTCAAGTTTTAAAACGAATCATATAAGCTATTGAATGAGCTCAAGATTACACCTAGGAAATGATTATAAATATGTTTTGAGGCATTTTAAGGAGTTTGGTTGGCTTCGGGTCGAAAATTTGGGGTCCAGGGGTAAAACGATCAATTAGGGTTTATATGGGCAAAATGGTCATTTTGCACCCGCGTCGAGTTAGCAATCCTGGCAGCGCCCTGATAACAAAAATTTCACATTTTAAAAGTTTATGATATCACAAACATGACTTTTATGGAAATATGTAAAATACGTTGTGTAACGACCGGAAAATCAGACTACGTATAAGCCATGCATAATTATTACTATTTAAATTTAAAAATGATTTATATATATATATGAAGGGTCTAATTCATTTTGATATTTGACAAGTCATAACTATTTATTTTAAATGCAAAAGTTTAGTTTTATCTTTTCAGTTAAATACGCGAGGACGGACCGGAGTTTGAAGATGAAAGATAAGATTAATAATAAGAAAGACATTCCTAAATTTAATTTAAGTCAAGGAATAATTTAATTTAAAGAAATAGAATGTTTTAGAATTTATTTAATTAATTAGAGCTAAGTTGGTAAATAAATTCTTTTAGGTTCAATATTTAATTAAAGCTTAAATTAAAATATGTAAACAAGAGAGAATGAATTAATCTAAGTATGAAGTATTCAAGAAATTAAACATAGTATTTAAATGCTTAAAGTTAAATCCATGCAATGCCATGCAAGAGGTCATTATAAATTAAGGTGTAAATTCATTAAAATGTAGAATGGGTATTTAAAACCTTAAGCAATTAACATACAAGATGTAAACAATAAAACACCATGCAAATAAGTAATAATTTTGGGTCCAACATTTAAAATATTCAAAGGTGGATAACTCTCCATTCCAACAATTCCTAATTACAATTCATGGGATATTCAATTCTCATTTTAATTATCTAATGGGTAGTAAATTTAAATGCAATAACATACCTCATTTCTACTCAACCTATTAGACAACAAAATCGTGTATTTGCAGTAGGAAATAAGGAACAAACCAACGGCAATAAGGGGATTAAGAAACAATTCAAAACCCTTCACCTCCTTCACTTGTAACTCTCATTTTAATGTATATTATGGACCCTTTAACACCATTATTAACATTCCTCTTCCTTACCTACATGTCCTACATTCATATGCTCAAAAAAATCAGTAGGAAACATCTGGGAAAAATCGTGAATTAGCAGCAAGGAGGAGAGGGTAGGAACAACAACACTAGAGGAGGAAAAACAATTCATATCCATTCAACTTCTTGACTTGTAACCTCCAACTAAATGCACTTTAAGACTCCTTTATCACCCCTTGTAACCTTCATACTCATTACCTAGCAGCCCTTCATCCATAATTTCGAAATTTACAGAAGAGAACAGCAGCTAAAAATCGAGAATAACAGCACAAGAACAAGAAGGAATTCTCAACTCCGACTCCGTCGCTCGTATTCGTCGTATTGGTTTGTTTTCGTGTCAAAACAATTTCCAGGCATGTATATATTGTTTCTTTGCTCTTCAATCAAGTCCTATAAATATTTTTAAGCATTATATGTTCAGGTTCATGAGGTAAAAACGAAATTTTGACAGCAACTACACACAAGTTTCGGTACAGATTTTTTTGGCTTCATCTTTGTGGCTCACGGGTTTGCTGAGTTTTATTGATTTCAGGATGTTGCTCGGTTCCAGGCTTCCAAGGCTGCTTCTAGGCATAAATTAGAATGTGTTAGGTTGTATTTGGTTCAATGGTTCAAGCCCATTCACGCACACATAAAGAAATGACAGCAAGTTTGTTTATAGCAGCAAAATGAGTTATAGTTTTGGTCTTTTGAATGGTTTAAGGGAGTATTCGGATCATGGCTGTTTTAAGGACCATAGCCATGGTTAGAATCCTTCCTTAGCATGTCTAGGATGTGGCCAAGGAGTCCTTTCCAAGTTTGGTTCACGGATCCATCAGAAATTCATCAAAACAATACAATTGCATTCTGTTTCTTCAAAATTCTGCATGAGCACACTTTCGGTTTTGGGTGTTTTGTTTGGATTATGGTTGGCTTCTAGCCCATAGCCATGGTTTATACAACACTCCATCATGTCTAGGTCGAGCCATGGTTGATCAAATTGCCATTGGAACGACCCAAGACAGTAAAACAAGTTAATACATCTCAAGACACAGCAGGCTGCATTTCTCGGCTAGTATGATGCATTGTCCTAGGTGTTGGCTCGGTTTATGTTTGGGTTTTAGCCCTTATCCATGGTCCAAGCCATGCCTTGGGATGTTGGTAAGAGTCCTTGGGCGGTGGTTCAAGCCCATAGTCAATTATTTTCAGAGTTTACTACAAATACACACAAGCTGCCACTGCTGCACTTTTGACAGCAGCTATGGGATCCGGTTTTTGGGGTTGTTTGAGTTCTTGGTTGGCTTTTAGCCCATGGCCTTGGACTGGACAGTACCTAAATGAGTTAGGAAGGTCATGTTTTTGGCCGTTCGTGATTTGGTCAAGTTTAGAGGTCGTACGAGAATTTACGGTGAAAGGTGCCAAAATGACTCTCGAAGGAGTGTTTTATGTTTTTGGATTCCATTCACCTATTTTTGTGTTTTACAGTCCTTGTGTATATTTTCAGTATGTTTGGGGTATTTTTAATCATGGTTAAATGTCGGTTTAATGTTGGTTCGGGTTGGTACAATACCATGATTGAAAATTAAGTTGTTGGTCCTAATAGTCTCATTTTTTTGGTTCTATTGTTAAGTTTTGATTCAGTTGTCAAATTTAAGTCAAGATAATATTATTTGCATGTGTTACATATTAGAATTAAGTCGCAGCAAGCCTGGGAGCGATCCAACTCATCCGATAAAAATAAGGTTATAATTATATTACGTGCATAAGAATATAAAATGTTTATTTTTGAGATATATGCTATATGTCTTGTGGCCACCTTATGCTTATGGGTTTGGAAGTCGGTAGGCGCAACCGAGGACCTCTCCGCCCGGTGACTTACGACCGGTTTATGATTATGTATGGGTACAGACATCCAGTCCAAGGGCTGTGATTGATCTCTACCGCCCAGTATACTGTGGTTTAGTCTGATCAGGCGCTTACGTTATGTTATGGGCCACTTGCTTAGAAACATTATCTCTACCAGAAAATTATGATATGACATGACAGAGCTCTATTGAGCAAACTTTTACGTATGATTTTCAGATATGCACGTAGTTATAATTATTGATGATGCTATTTTCACCGTACGCTTTACGATACTTTATTTTTACGTTGCATGCGATTTTATGATATATTTACTTGTTATTCACGATATATACATGTTGAGTCTTTAGACTCACTAGACTTGATTGTTGTAGGTATTGATGAGGTCGGGACCGCGGACGGAGACCAGTGAGCGATCTTGGGACAGCAGTAGTAAACCCGAGGACCTCATGATTTAATTTATTCACCATTTATTATTCAAACTCAGTTTTAATACGTTGGATTATTTTTAAGTTGATGTTTACGTTGAATTATTTTTAAATTGTTGGTTGAAAAGAATATTGGCTTCCGCTGTTATTTTAAAGTTAAAATTATTTACATATTTACTTTAATTAAATGGGACAAGATAATTATTTATTTAGAAAAATTTTTATAATTCCGTAAAATTATGAATACGAAATACGGGCCTTGAAAGTTGGTATCAGAGCCTATGATCTTGTAAAGGGTTGTACTACTACTGCTCTCGAGAAGCTCATGAAGTCACGTTTTCGGTCTGTAAGTTTTACATTTACGCATTTTATTTAAAGCATGAATTATTTTAACAGCATGTTTTCATGAAATGTTTTTGCGTTTAGATTTTAATTGTTCAGTGTTTATTTAAATTAAAAATATAAATTATGGAATTATGCATGTTGGGTACGTTTGGAATTGGACATGTCTAAGAATTCGAATATTGGGCTTTAGGAGATGTTGAAAATGATTTGACTATATTAATTTTTAGGTCAATAGTGTTGATGTCCTCCTTATGGGTCATAAGTTAATCTTGAAAATTATGAATGCTTTTGGGACTTGTAGAAATTCTAAGAAATTATTGATGGTTCTTGGTTGCTAGTCGAGTAAATTTTTGAGGATTTCATATAAGCAATAGCGATTCGAATACTACGACAATCTTTAGGATTATAAATGTACAATTTGAGGATTTTAAGTATCTATGGAAATGTAAGATTAATTATGAGAATTTATTTAGGATACATGCTCTACCTAGTTAGATTTAAGGATGGAATTGCATGAATTGAGAATTTTAGGGACCTAATTGTAATAACTAATAATTTGAGGACCTAAGTGGAAAAAAAAAATTCTAAGGGATTATTTTCGAATTTACCAAATTTTGGGGATTAAATTTTGAGCTCGAGAATCTAAAAGTTTAATGAGGTAAAGATGGAAAATTTTATGGGGACAATGATGCAGATTTCGAAGAGTTGTGGGGCCAAAATGTAAATTGGGAGAACTGTAAGGGTCAGGTTGCAATTTTCAAAATTTTAAGGATTAAATGCGAACTTTTGAGGAACACTTGGGATTTTAAGTATTTATAGAAATGTAAGACGTGTTATGGGAATTAATTTTGGGTTTAATAAACTTAAGACTATTGAACCTTATGATACGGGAAATCTATAAAATGAAATTGGAAATACTGAGTACTCATGGGTAATTGTGGAAATTTCGAGATTTAGAAAAAAAAAATGGACGATATTCGAGGAAAGTAAAAATTATTTTTACAATTTTAAGAAATTTGAGAACTTATCTAGTAGTAAGTGAGAATTGAACGGTTTAAATGGTAGGAATTTTCGGTTATTTAGGCTCGAAGGAAATATAAAATATTTAGATATTTGGATTATAATGTTATAATGAATGGTAACCAAGGACATTGTAGGATGGATCAATCTTAGGCATGAAAATTTAAGCGTTAGTGAAATCATGTTGTGGCAAATTAAGGATTTAAAGTGATGCCGATTTAAGGTAAAATTTGATCGGTTAGTTAAGTTATAAGGATAAATATTGAGTTAGAATTTTTTTTTGGGAATTTAAGTTTGATGTGTCGTAAGTTTTAACCAGGATCTTAACAGTTAGAATTATACCTTTGGGGGAATTTGATTTTTTTAGAAAGTTGAGTATGATGGATGGTTAGGTTACTCGATATACGTATGTAAGAATTGAATTAGACACCTTATCTTGAGGAATTTTGAAAGTCATTAAGAAATTTGGGACTAAGCGGATATGTGGGCTGGAGTTATACTATCTAATATTATTTGGGTTGCATAAGCTTGAATTTCAAGATTTATAAGATAGGTGTTCATACATAAGTTTTGGGTGAAAAAAAAAAAAAAGAATTAGAGGCGTTCAACATAGAATACCAATGAACTAACATTAAGATTTTAATTGAGTAAGAAATCCGAAATCTTGGTATGGGAATTTTAGAACTCTATGGGTGATATGAGCGAAGTTGAATTATTAGAGTAAGTTTATCGCTAACATGAGATAACTTATTAAGTTTTATACACTAGACTTAATTAAGCATTGATGATACTTAAGAATGCGACATTTGTTTCAATGAGGAAAGTCCAGAGTCTTAGGCCTCAACTATATTGTATTTGGAAAGAAAATGGGATAAGCATAAAATTGAGACTTGAAGGGCTTTAAAATATTGGTAGAAGGTCGATGTTGTATAATTGGGTTTTATGGATTAACGTTATTTGAGGTTTAAGATTTGCAACAATTTTATATTTGGGGTATACTCGTAAATAGTTAAGTTATATAAGTTTGGGCTGTAAGATAAAGATTCGATTCAAGGATCTTAGACTAATTTTGTTATGGAGCTGAGATAAGATTTAACTTTTAAGTGTATCACCGAGGATAGAAGTTGATCAGTAACCTTTGGTGCTAAGAGTCTTTAAGTTGAACTGCGTAAATGGTAATGTAATAGGTCGTTGAACATTACGGGTATAATATAAGGAAGGTAAGACATGATAAGTTTGAACCACCAATTCTAATATTGGGAACGATGAGAAAAGTCAGAATTCGAGGTCATAGGAAAGTAAAGCTAAGTTACCATAAGTCGTTTTAAGTTGCGATTCGCAAATGAGATTTTTGGTAGGCAATCTAATTAGGATTGAAGAAACGTAAGGACAGCCTATGACTTAATTTTTATCAGAGTAGCGCAGCGGTAGCGTGGTTGTTGGGATAATAGAATTAAGAATCTAAACTTTTGGATTATCGAGGATTAGCGAATTTCGGGGATGAAATTCAATTTAAGGGGGGAAGATTGTAACGACCCGAAAATCAGACTACGTATAAGCCATGCATAATTATTACTATTTAAATTTAAAAATGATTTATATATATATATATATATATATATATGAAGGGTCTAATTCATTTTGATATTTGACAAGTCATAACTATTTATTTTAAATGCAAAAGTTTAGTTTTATCTTTTCAGTTAAATACGCGAGGACGGACCGGAGTTTGAAGATTAAAGATAAGATTAATAATAAGAAAGACATTCCTAAATTTAATTTAAGTCAAGGAATAATTTAATTTAAAGAAATAGAATGTTTTAGAATTTATTTAATTAATTAGAGCTAAGTTGGTAAATAAATTTTTTTAGGTTCAATATTTAATTAAAGCTTAAATTAAAATATGTAAACAAGAGAGAATGAATTAATCTAAGTATGAAGTATTCAAGATATTAAACATAGTATTTAAATGCTTAAAGTTAAATCCATGCAATGCCATGCAAGAGGTCATTATAAATTAAGGTATAAATTCATTAAAATGTAGAATGGGTATTTAAAACCTTAAGCAATTAACATACAAGATGTAAACAATAAAACACCATGCAAATAAGTAATAATTTTGGGTCCAACATTTAAAATATTCAAAGGTGGATAACTCTCCATTCCAACAATTCCTAATTACAATTCATGGGGTATTCAATTCTCATTTTAATTATCTAATGGGTAGTAAATTTAAATGCAATAACATACCTCATTTCTACTCAACCTATTAGACAACAAAACCGTGTAAATGCAGTAGGAAATAAGGAACAAACCAACGGCAATAAGGGGATTAAGAAACAATTCAAAACCCTTCACCTCCTTCACTTGTAACTCTCATTTTAATGTATATTATGGACCCTTTAACACCATTATTAACATTCCTCTTCCTTACCTACATGTCCTACATTCATATGCTCAAAACAATCAGTAGGAAACATCTGGGAAAAATCGTGAATTAGCAGCAAGGAGGAGAGGGTAGGAACAACAACACTAGAGGAGGAAAAACAATTCATATCCATTCAACTTCTTGACTTGTAACCTCCAACTAAATGCACTTCAAGACTCCTTTATCACCCCTTGTAACCTTCATACTCATTACCTAGCAGCCATTCATCCATAATTTCGAAATTTACAGAAGAGAACAGCAGCTAAAAATCGAGAATAACAGCACAAGAACAAGAAGGAATTCTCAACTCCGACTCCGTCGCTCGTATTCGTCGTATTGGTTTGTTTTCGTGTCAAAACAATTTCCAGGCATGTATATATTGTTTCTTTGCTCTTCAATCAAGTCCTATAAATATTTTTAAGCATTATATGTTCAGGGTTCATGAGGTAAAAACGAAATTTTGACAGCAACTACACACAAGTTTCGGTACAGATTTTTTTGGCTTCATCTTTGTGGCTCACGGGTTTGCTGAGTTTTATTGATTTCAGGATGTTGCTCGGTTCCAGGCTTCCAAGGCTGATTCTAGGCATAAATTAGAATGTGTTAGGTTGTATTTGGTTCAATGGTTCAAGCCCATTCACGCACATAAAGAAATGACAGCAAGTTTGTTTATAGCAGCAAAATGAGTTATAGTTTTGGTCTTTTGAATGGTTTAAGGGAGTATTCGGATCATGGCTGTTTTAAGGACCATAGACATGGTTAGAATCCTTCCTTAGCATGTCTAGGATGTGGCCAAGGAGTCCTTTCCAAGTTTGGTTCACGGATCCATCAGAAATTCATCAAAACAATACAATTGCATTCTGTTTCTTCAAAATTCTGCATGAGCACACTTTCGGTTTTGGGTGTTTTGTTTGGATTATGGTTGGCTTCTAGCCCATAGCCATGGTTTATACAACACTCCATCATGTCTAGGTCGAGCCATGGTTGATCAAATTGCCATTGGAACGACCCAAGACAGTAAAACAAGTTAATACATCTCAAGACACAGCAGGCTGCATTTCTCGGCTAGTATGATGCATTGTCCTAGGTGTTGGCTCGGTTTATGTTTGGCTTTTAGCCCTTAGCCATGGTCCAAGCCATGCCTTGGGATGTTGGTAAGAGTCCTTGGGCGGTGGTTCAAGCCCATAGTCAATTATTTTCAGAGTTTACTACAAATACACACAAGCTGCCACTGCTGCACTTTTGACAGCAGCTATGGGATCCGGTTTTTGGGGTTGTTTGAGTTCTTGGTTGGCTTTTAGCCCATGGCCTTGGACTGGACAGTACCTAAATGAGTTAGGAAGGTCATGTTTTTGGCCGTTCGTGATTTGGTCAAGTTTAGAGGTCGTACGAGAATTTACGGTGAAAGGTGCCAAAATGACTCTCGAAGGAGTGTTTTATGTTTTTGGATTCCATTCACCTATTTTTGTGTTTTACAGTCCTTGTGCATATTTTCAGTATGTTTGGGGTATTTTTAATCATGGTTAAATGTCGGTTTAATGTTGGTTCGGGTTGGTACAATACCATGATTGAAAATTAAGTTGTTGGTCCTAATAGTCTCATTTTTTTGGTTCTATTGTTAAGTTTTGATTCAGTTGTCAAATTTAAGTCAAGATAATATTATTTGCATGTGTCACATATTAGAATTAAGTCGCAGCAAGCCTGGGAGCGATCCAACTCATCCGATAAAAATAAGGTTATAATTATATTACGTGCATAAGAATATAAAATGTTTATTTTTGAGATATATGCTATATGTCTTGTGGCCACCTTATGCTTATGGGTTTGGAAGTCGGTAGGCGCAACCGAGGACCTCTCCGCCCGGTGACTTACGACCGGTTTATGATTATGTATGGGTACAGACATCCAGTCCAAGGGCTGTGATTGAACTCTACCGCCCAGTATACTGTGGTTTAGTCTGATCAGGCGCTTATGTTATGTTATGGGCCACTTGCTTAGAAACATTATCTCTACCAGAAAATTATGATATGACATGACAGAGCTCTATTGAGCAAACTTTTACGTATGATTTTCAGATATGCACGTAGTTATAATTATTGATGATGCTATTTTCACCGTACGCTTTACGATACTTTATTTTTACGTTGCATGCGATTTTATGATATATTTACTTGTTATTCACGATATATACATGTTGAGTCTTTAGACTCACTAGACTTGATTGTTGTAGGTATTGATGAGGTCGGGACCGCGGACGGAGACCAGTGAGCGATCTTGGGACAGCAGTAGTAAACCCGAGGACCTCATGATTTAATTTATGCACCATTTATTATTCAAACTCAGTTTTAATACGTTGGATTATTTTTAAGTTGATGTTTACGTTGAATTATTTTTAAATTGTTGGTTGAAAACAATATTGGCTTCCGCTGTTATTTTAAAGTTAAAATTATTTACATATTTACTTTAATTAAATGGGACAAGATAATTATTTATTTAGAAAAATTTTTATAATTCCGTAAAATTATGAATACGAAATACGGGCCTTGACACGTTGCATGCTTGATTTTAAGAAAATTTACTTATATGCATGATCTTTATTAGTGATAATACGATGACATGTTTTTCTTTGGAGGAAGGGAGTTGGTTTTGACTAATATGATTATACGACAATACGATGACATGTAAGGTCAATGCTCAGTTGATGGGTAATATTGTCGCCGATGTCCCTGGTACCGCGTACCGCGGTTATACGTAGACGGATTTATCGAATAATACGATGATACGGAAGTCACAACTAATTAACTGAATTCAAATAAAGAAAAGTGAATACGTATATGTTGGCATGATACGATCGGAACACATTTATGTTTTTTCATGTTACGTTTATGCTTACGATTTGAAGCTCGTGAAATGTATTTTAATTATATTTTTTTCACTGTTGCATGCTATGTATATGTACTTGTTATAACGATTCAGGATGTTGAGTCTTTAGACTCACTATGTGTGAATGATGCAGGTGAGCATATTGATTAGGAGATTAGAGGCGTCGAAAACTGAGTAGGTAGAGTTGGATCTGCGCACATGTAACGCTCGAAAATCAGTCCACGTAGACCGCATGCATGAGAATTATTAAATTGTTAAAATATTTTAATTAAATAATTTTGGATGCATGAATGATATATTTTCAGTGAATAAATGATTAATTGTGTAATTTTGTTAGATTTCATGATTTAAAGATTTTCTGACGAATATCGATGGTTGGCCGGAACAGAGGACCGGAGACGATTAAAGTGTTAAAGATTTAAAAGGTAAATTTTTATTTTAAGTTAAGAAAATATTTATTTTAATATTTTATGAAGTATTACATTTTTAAGGTCAAGTTTAAATTAATTAGTGTGAGCAAGGGATTTTATGTATTTTATAAGGGATTTTTGTAGAAATAGTTTTTTTAAATATTTTAGTTTGAGGCCTAATGATTTTATTAATCTTAATGAGCCTAATTAATTATTTAAAACGTAGGATTGATTAAGTCCATTAATTAAATAATTAAAAATGCTTTTTGTTTTTTTATTATTTAAACTTAAACCTAAAGAAACATGCACCTAAACATCTACACACACACACCACAAAACACACACAAAGTCACATAAAAATTTGGAAGGAAAATAGTGGCCGAAGAAGCGAAGGAAGGCAAGGAAGTTTTCGATTTTTTTCTCCTTCCTTTTTTAACTTTCTTCCTCGTTCTCCAACAATGATCACTCACCTCCCTTGCATCTCAACATGGGTTTTTGGTGGGGTTTTGACAAGAAAAAAGGGTAGGAAAAGGTAGAAATCTTCCTCCGTTCATCACCGACTTCCACCACCTCGGTATTCGTATTTCGAGCGTTTTAAACGTAAAGATACGTTTATAAACCTTTGTTTTGCACAATTCAAATCATATTATGTGTGTTTAATCATGTTTGCATGAAAAATATGAAGCCCTCCTTTTATTTTCGTTTTTATGGCATATACATGATAAAACTTGAGTTTTCATGCTTTTAAAATCATGATTATGATGCACAAGAGGCTGCCATGATAGGGTTATGGGAAGGAATATTTTTCAACATGTTTAAGGGTCCATAGATGCAAAGCTAAGGGCTGGACAAGGTGGGTAAGAGTGTTGAACGAAAATTGGGTTGTTGAGGGCTATGTTTTCGGTTTGGATGTCCTTGAAGAGTGTGGCCGCTAGCTGCTATTAGGGCACATCTAGAGGTCCTAAGGGAGCTGATTCATGGTCCTAGATATGCTAAGTAATGGCTTGTGCAAGGGCTAGGGCATGGGACGCTAGGCGTTGGCCGCACAAGGCTTGTAGGTGATGGTTTATGGGTTGGCAAGTGCATGGGCTGTAGAGGCTGTTCTAATAGGTTGTTATGGGCTTGGTCATGGTCCTAGGAAGGTTACATAAGGTCTGGTTGGGTCAGCCAAGGGCTAGGGTCAAAGCAAGTTAAGGTTTTCTGCAAGCTATGGTTTTCGGAAATGAGCAGAATTTTCCAGAATGGTTCTAGCCTTGTTCAAGGGTTTTAATCGGTTTGATTTTGGATTAAAAAGAGTTAGTAAGGTGTTAATAGGCTATGGTTCATGTTTGGTAAAGTTTGGTTATATTTTGAGTCGATACAGGTTAAAACCGACACGTACGGTTAAGTTTTAAAACGAATTGAGAAATTAGTTGATGATCTTAATTTTACGTCTTAGAAATATTTTTGGGTGTATTTTAAGGTGTCATGTTAAGTTTAGTGATGAGAAGTTTATGTTCAAAATTTGGGGAGAAAATATTAAGTTATGAATTTATTCGGGTTAAAAACGATTCATAATTTAGTAATTAAGTCAATAAATCAAAAGGCTTTTTTTTATGTCTAAGAAAAATATTTGAATTCAAATTTAAGCTTATATGATACTATGGGATAGACTCGAGTCGATAAAAGTAAGAAAACGTCAAAATCGGGATTATTAGAGTCTATGGGCAAAATGGTCATTTTACGTCCGGGTAGTACGAAAGGCTTGGCAGTGTCCGAAAGTATCATAATACATGCTAAATGATATTTTAAAATTTTTATGGTAAAAATACGGAATTTTATGATTTATGATAAAGTTGTGCAATATTTCTGTTAAAATGTTATTTTTCGAATTTGGAAAGGGTACGATATTTTATGATTAAAAAGAAAAAAAATTTGAAGGAAGTGAATTGACTGTGACAAAAAGATATGATATATGATTTTTGGGAATATAATGAGGGAGAAGGCCCTGGAGGGAGCCCGTATACGGGAGAAAGCCATCGAGAGAGCCCAACGATCGTATTTCCATTTTACGTTGGTGCCTAGTACCCGTCCGCATGCGCATTGGTAAGCTAAGATTGATCAGTCGAACAGAGGATACAGCTAATCACTATCAAGGATCAAACTTCACCCAAAACTATAAATGATGGAAAGTTTTATGATTTAATGATATGTGATTACAAGATTTTACGCTAGTTTATTTTACTAAAAAATTTATTTTAAATCTGCATGTGCATGAATATGTATTTTTGGTTATGTATGGTTAGAATAGGCTGAGTCATTACACTCACTAGGTTTCGATGGTTGCAGGCGATGATGATTTTGAGGGAGAAACTGACGCTTGAGTGAATCGGGTTCGGCAGTACACACTCGAGGACATTTGTTTTTCGCACTTATTTAGCATTTAAAATTTTTACGAAAAGATTTTGTGGAATTTATATTTAGAGATTTATGCTTTATCTTAAAGTTCGATTTTGGATTATTTTTAAATGTTGACGTATGATTTTGGTAGTTGACGATTTATGGAATTTTTATGCACTAACGATTTTTGGAAAAGTTGTGTGATTTTTAATTAAGGTTTCGAATTTTTAAAAAAAATTAGTAAGATTATAAATTTTAAAAGTAGTGGATGTTTCAGTTGGTATTCGAGTGAAAGATCCCGAAAGGGTTGTGTTACTGCCACTCCAAGAAGCTCGAGAAGTCACGCCTCAAGTCTGTGAGTATTTACTGCTTTGAATTTTATATGCTGATTTTTTTTAATTCTTTTATGATACAGAAATTTGGAGGTAGCATTTTTTTAAATTATATGCATGTTGGTTACGTGGTTTGGATGGTGTGTACAGTTATGCTTCAAAGACGTGAAGAAGAATTTGGTTTTGTGTATCTCAAAATTTAGCACTACCTAAGATTAAGTGGAGGTGAATTGAATTTGATTTAGGTCTGCTTGTTTCAAGTTCTACATTGTGTAGGAAGAGACTTTTGAAGTTGATGTCGTGGGTTAAATTTTTCGGAATCATGATCTTAGGAACTTAATTAGAATAATTTGTGGGAATTAATTGCAAGTTTCGGAAATGTTGAGGGTGATTTTGCTATAACTCGAAAATCTAGAGGTCTTAGTGCATGAATCCGAAAACTTGGAGGGCTAAAAGAGCGAAAATTTTGGGGTTAATTGGAGAATTTGAGAATTTATGAGCGTTGATTGCAAATTTTAGGAGAATTATGGGGTCGTTTTAGCAATTTTCGAAATCTATGGGAGCCGTTTCGGATTAAATTCGATAGTTTGAAGAGCTAGGAATGCAATAAGTTAGGCTTAATCAAATAATCCGAGAGCTTTGTGATTTAGGTTGCAATTTACTGAAAAATGAAAGGGTCTATTTGAATATAGTCAGCAAGTAAATTAAAAATTAAGGGTTACATAAGGAATTGCGATTGAAGAAATTAGACAGATATGTCAGTATGAGGATGTCCTAGGAGGAACAAGAAATATGGGTACTAGCAATGTTGATGAGAAAGTAAGATTCGTCGAATTAATAATTTTTGGGTATCATAGCGGATTATAGAGAACTACAACTGTATTATAGGTGTTGTAAGTTTATGACGTAAAGAGCAAAGGATATAAATATTGGAGATAAGATTTAATCAACAATATTATTATTTTTGGTTTTATCGTAAGATACAAATACCTTTGGGTTCAACGATTGTTATGGTATAGGAAAGTTTGGGAGTTTTGTACTGTAGATTCCAGAATTTAAGTAAGATAATTGAGGGAAAAAATTATGAAGGGAGAAAATCAGTAAACGGAATTCGTGTATATTGAAATATTAGGCAAAACTATTAAAGTAATGTTATGAAGGAGTCGAGGAATACAAACTAAGAATATCGGAGTTCGTATAATTTTTATAAGCTTCGATTTATAAGATTTGAGAAAAATATTATTTGGAGACTATAAGAGGTAATTGCGAAATTTAGGGAAAAAATTTTAAAAGAAATAATTTCATTTTTGGGTTGACAAGGCGATTGCTATGATTTTTAAGGTCCAAAACCTTTGTTTTTGAACTTTGTCACTAAACCTTATAAGGATGGATTCATTTGGGGAAATATTTAAAGTTATTAAGAAACAAATTATAGTGTCATAAAATATTTATTTGGGATTATGTTGGGGATCGATGTAGAGTTTAGAGGGGGGGGTGAATAAACTCTTCTCCTATGATCATAAATTGTGCAAATTGTGCTAAAATTCTGTTAGAGATTGTAACTATTCTTGTTCAATAGTACATCCAGCAGATCACAGTTGAAAGTGCGGAAACAATCTGATGGAGTAAGGTGAAAGACAGTAATAGAAGTAGATAGTAACACAGTAGTTGTTTCTGTAAGTTCGAAGATAAAATCTTCTACGTCTCCCCTTCTTCTATTTCCAGAAGGTATCACTAAAAGACTTTGGTTTTGCAGTACACACTTGTAAACACCCACTTCAGCAGGGCTTATCTATTGCCTACTTGAAACTCTTAGCAACTCGATACAATAGTTCAATATAGCAATGTTCTGGAAAAGACTCTTTTCCAGTTTACAAACTCTTCTATACAATATTATAAAGTTTTGCTTGAAGAGATGAAGAGACAGCAGTACAAAATGATCTTCAAAGATTAGATGTATAATATGATGCGTGTACTGCTTTTCTGCAATTTTGAGCTTTTGAAGATAATGGAAATTTTGCGGCTGCTCAATGTATTGTTGGATAGAAAAGAATGATCAGCGTTGTTACCGAAATGGTTTTGATCCATATATATAGGTAACTTGAGTCCAACATCTATAATCAGAGATTGTCTCTTGTCCTCTGATACAATCAGCTTTATTACCGAAATATGTTCCTGCATAAGAGTTATAGAACAATCAGTCCTGTTTTATACTAAAATCGGTAAAGCGTATTAAATGACTTAGTATAGCATTTAATGGTGCAAAAAATGCTTGGTACTAGATAAGATAACGGTAACAATTAAGATTGAAACGATCGAGTAAAAAGCCGTTAAGTGCTGATCCAGTAGAACTAAGTTCTGCTAAGCCGTTGAGTATTAACTGAAATACTGCTTTTGTTAGAGCAACTTAAAAGCTACTGTTTTGCATAATCTTCTGGTTGATATTATACCTACTGGTTTTAATACTTATCACCACAATAAAGTTAAGTCTAACAGATTATGAAATTAGAACCTAAGTTCTGAATTGGTGATAAGAGTACAGTGGTTACTAAGGGACAATTATTTTGGGATCAATTAGAAATATGTATTGGTTATATAGTAAGTTCTATTAGGCAAATAATTTATGATTTTATGGAAGATAGGTTCTGTGGACCATGAGATTTATGGGAATAGATGGTACTGAAGCTCCATGGATCAATTTTTGAGTACCAATACAGGAAAGATTATTTTTTAGTCAAAGATTTACCTTGTGAATATTAAGATTGGATTTTAAGTATGCAAAGCGAATAAATCGGGTACATAGGACCTTGGAACATCTTGATTACAAAAAATTAAGGAACGATATTTCTATGTTAAAGAATTATATCACAATAAATTTTTTTTCGTGATTCATTAATGGAGGAATTTGATATAGAATTTAGCCATAATGATCACAGAATTAGCAATTATATTGGAAGGTGGATCAAGGTTTTTCTTCCCTTGGGTGTTAAGATTTTTGTAAATTGAATGTTATTATCTCTAGTTCCGAGGTTACACATAAGTTTTCGTTGTTATGGCGGGATTTAGAATGAAATCATGATGTGAAATGGTTACTCGGTAGACTTGAATTGTTTAAGTACTTGGAATGCTTGTGATTTAAGAAAACAAATATATATTGATGACGGTGTTAAGGACAATATGTTTGTCATATACATGAATGATGTTTTAATAAGTACCAGTCATTAAGGTGTTTTTATAATCATGGATACTATAGGATGACTATGGACCAAAAGTGGGTTTGGCAATGTAGGAGTTTATTTTGCGGAAATTAAATTATATGATAAGGGCTACCTAAGGTAAAATTCGAGTAATTAATTAATCTTTGGGAAGATAAAATAACTCAAGATAGTTTAGGATTTATAATTAATAAGAATGTAGAGTTAGCTAAAACTTTGAATTCTTTGAGATCAAGAAATTTGGTATAAACGTATAAAAATGGAAAATGGCATATCAGAGTACGCATCAAAAGCGTGATAGAGTTCAAAATTTAAGCCAATCAATTTAAGTATGAAATGAATGTGGGAACCTGAGTTTTTCAATAATCAAGACTAGAAAAATTTTGAGGACGAAATTTTATTTAGGGTGGAGAATTTGTATCGCCCGAAAATCAATTCACATAGACCGCATGCATGAAAACTATTAAATATTTTAATTAAATTACTTTGGATGAATGAATGATATATTTTGTGTGAATAAATTATTAATTGTGTAATTTTGTTAGATTTCGTGATTTAAAGATTTTCAGACGAATATCGGTGGTTGGCCGGAACGGAAGACCGGAGACGATTAAAGTGTTAAATATTTAAAAGCTAAATTTTTAATTTTAGATACAAAAATATTTATTTTAATATTTTAAGATTTATTGCAGTTTTGAGGTCAAGTTTAAATTAATTAGTGGGAGCAAGGGATTTTATGTATTTTATAAGGGATTTGTTTGGAAATAGGTATTTTTAAATATTTTAATTTGAAGCCAAATGATTTTATTAATCTTAATGGGCATAATTAATTATTTAAAAACTAGGACTGATTAAGCCCATCAATTAAATAATTAAAGGCTTTTTGTTTTTGTTTTTAATTTAAACTTAAACCTAAAGACACACACACCTAAACATCTACACACACACACACCATGAAACACACACAAAGTCACGTAAAAAATTGGAAAAAAAAGCGGCCGAAAAAGGGAGGAAAGGCAAGGAAGTTTTTGATTTTTTTTTCTCATTCGTTTTCGACTTTCTTCCTCGTTCTTCATTCCAACAATGATCACTCGACTCCTTCTGTAGAACCCGAAAATCAGATTACGTATAAGCTATGCATAATTTCTATTATTTAAATTAAATATAAAGTTTTAAATCATGATTATTTATTTTAAAGTTAGATGTTTAGTATTGTCTTTTCAGGATAAATACGCGAGGCCGGACCGGAGTTTGGAGATTTAAGATAAGATTAATAATAAGATTAATAATAAGAAAAATATTCCTAAATTTAATTTAAGTCAAAGAATAATTTAAGTTAAAGAAAAAGAATGTCTTTGGGATTTAATGAATTAATTGGAGCTAAGTAATTAAATAAGTTCTCTTAGATTCAATATTTAATTAAAGTTTAAATTAAAATATGTAAGCAAGTGGGGATAAATAAATCTAGCTATAACATATTCAAGATATTTAAACATAACATTGGAATATTTAAAATTGAAGTCATGAATGCCATGCAAGATTCTAAGCAAAATTCTAAACTAAATTAATTGGTTAATGCATTAAAATATATATAATGGGGGTTTAAAATCTTAAACAATTAAAATACAAATTTAAACCATAAAATACCATGGAGTTTGGTCAATACAATTCAAAGATGTAGTAAACCATTCAAACCATCCTCAATGACCTTTAAGGTGGATTTAATTCCTCATAGTTAAATCACTAATTAATATTAATTCAAATACTATGATACACATCATTTCTCCTCAACTTATTACCTGGTAATTAAATGAAAATATACAGCAGGTTGAAGAAAAGAATCGGCCAACTCAAGGAGAGGAAGAAACAATTTGATAACCATTCACCTCCTTGACTTGTAACCCCCAACTTAATGTGTATTATAGCCCTTTAACACCTCCTTTATCATACACCTTCACCCCTAACATCATATACATCCTATATACTCGAAAATATCAGAAACAATAAACTATTGAAGCCGTAAATTAGCAGCAAGGTGAGAAAATAAGATCGGCTACAACTAGAGAATTGGAAGAACAATTCAAATCCCATTCTATTCCTTCACTTGTAACTCTCAACTAAATGAACTTACATACCCATTTAACACCTCCTATAATACTCATCTCTATTTTCTAGCAAACACACTCCCTTACCTTTGAAATTACAGAAAGAACAACAGCTAAAAATCGTGCAACAGCAGCTGAATTAGAAAGAAGGAAACCAACTCCGTTCCGTCGCTTGTATTCGTCGTATTGATTTGTTTTGCGTCAAAACAAATTCTAGACATGTATATATGGTTTCTTTTTTCGTCAATCAAGTCCTATAAATATTTTAAACCCTTATATGTTCAAGATTCATGAGGCAAAACGAATTGTTGACAGCTACATTTCTCGAAAAATCTGCACAAGTTCTCGGCCATGCTGATATTTTTTTTGTTGCTGCGTTTTGATGATTTTAGGGGGATGCTTCGTTCCCAGGCACACATGGCGGCTTATAGGCATGATTTAGAGTGTGTTAGGGTGTTATTGGTTCATTGGTTTACGTCCATACACCCACAAACGAAGTATTGACAGCAACAATTTCATCAAGTTACAGGTTGTGTCAAAATTGTGTTATTTGGTTGGTTACAGGGGGTGTTCAAATCCTGGCTGCCCTAAGGGCCATAGACATGGTTAGAACCCTACCTTAACATGTCAAGGGCGTGACCAAATCATCCTTTCAAGTTTTGGTTCACGGCTTCATCAGATTCTTACATTTACATGGCACATGTCCCTCGGTTTTAAAGTTTCTGAAATCTGTAGGAGTGTGTTTCGGTTTTGGGGGTTTGAATGGATTGTGGTTGGCCTCTAGCCCATAGCCATGGTTCATACAACACTCCATCATGTCTAGATCGAGCCATGGTAAATAAAATGGCCACTGGAACGGCACAAGACAATAGAACAATTTGATACATCTCATTGCACAGGATTGAGTTCTCGGTTGGTATGTTCCTGTTGTCCTAGGTGTTGGCTTGGGATGTGGTTGGCTTTTAGCCTTTATCCATGGTCTGAGCCATGCCTTAGGATGTTGGTAAGAGTCTTTGGGTGGCGGTTCAAGCCCTTGGTCATAAAATTTCAGAGCTACACCTCAAATACCCAAGCTGCTCCTGCTGCACGTTTGACAGCAACTTTGGGTCACGTTTTTGGTGCTTGTTTGAGTTCTTGGTTGGCTTTTAGCCCATGGCCTTGGACTGGACAGTACCTTAGTGAGTTAGGAAAGTCATGTTTTTGGCCGTTCGTGATTTGGTCGAGTTTAGAGGTCGTACGAGAATTTACGGTGAAAGGTGCCAAAATGACTTTCGAAAGAGCGTTTTATGTTTTTGGATTCCTTTCACCTATTTTCGTCTTTTACAGTTATTATGCATATTTTTCAGTATGTTTGGAGTATTTTTAATCATGGTTAAACGTCGGTTTAATGTTGGTTCGGGTTGGTACGAAGCCATGGTTAAAAATCAAGTTGTTGGTCCGAATCGTCTTGTTTTTGGTTCTATTGTTAAGATTTTTTCAAGTTAAGATTTATTTCATGTGTCACATATTAGTAGTAAGTCGCAGCAAGCCTGGGAACGATTCAACTCATCCGGTAAAAATAAGGTTATAATTATATTACGTGCATAAAAATATAAAATGTTTATTTTTGAGATATATGCTATATGTCTTGTGGCCACTTTATGCTTATGGGTTTGGAAGTCGGTAGGCGCAACCAAGGACCTCTCCGTCCGGTGACTTATGACCGGTTTATGATTATGTATGGGTACGAACGTCCAGTCCAAGGGCTGTGATTGATCTCTACCGCCCAGTATACTGTGGTTTAGTCTGATCAGGCGCTTACGCTATGTTATGAGCCACTAGCTTAGAAACATTATCTCTACCAGAAAATTATGATATGTTATGACAGAGCTCTATTGAGCAAAGCTTTACGTGTGATTTTTAGATATGCACGTGGTTATAATTATTCACGATACGATTTTCACCATGCACTTTACGATACGTTATTTTTACGTTACATACGATTTTATGATATATTTACTTGTTATTCACGATATATACATGTTGAGTCTTTAGACTCACTAGACTTGATTGTTGTAGGTATTGATGAGGTCGGGACCGCGGACGAAGACCAATGAGCGATCTTGGGACAGCAGTAGTAATCCCGAGGACCTCATGATTTAATTTATGCACCTTTTATTATTCAAACTCAGTTTTAATACGTTGGATTATTTTTAAATTGATGTTTACGTTTAATTATTTTTAAATTGTTGGTTGAAAATAATATTTGCTTCCGCTGTTATTTTAAAATTAAAATTATTTACATGTTTACTTTAATTAAATGGGACAAGATAATTATTTATTTAGAAATTTTTTAATAATTCCGCAAAATTACGAATACGAAATACGGGCTTTGACAGTTGGTATCAGAGCCTATGATCTTGTAAAGGGTTGTACTACTACTGCTCGCAAGAAACTCATGAAGTTACGTCTTCGGTCTGTAAGTTTTACGATTACGCATTTATTTTAAAGCATGAAATATTTTTACATCCTGATTGCATGAACTGTTTTATGTCAAGATTATGATTATGCAATGTTTACTTAAATTTAAAGAAAATAGTGGAATTATGCATGTTGGTTACGTATGGGTTATAATTATGGAACATCATGCCTCCTAGACGCCGTGTTGGACGCCCGAGAGGTGATGATGAGCTCCGTCATGAGAACGGCGAAGATCAAAGGCAAAGGGAGAACGATGAGAGAGATCTACCACCACCCCCTCCTCCAGACATGAATGCCCAGATGCTAGCTGGGATGACTCAGTTCTTCGCACAGTTTGCGGGGAACAATGCAGTGGGAGCCAGACAGCCGGGACCGGAGGCTATCTATGAGCGGTTCATGAAGATGCGACCAAAGGAATTCTTAGGGACATCCGATCCTATGGCAGCCGAGGGTTGGATTAAGTCCCTTGAGGTTATTTTCGAGTTTATGGGGCTTGAAGATGGAGATAGGGTTCGATGTGCGACCTACCTATTCGGAGGAGACGCTCGCCTATGGTGGGAAGGAGCATCAGTGGCTTTGGATTTGACTACTTTGAGCTGGGAGCACTTCACAGAGGTATTCTATTCTAAATATTTTACTGAGGAGGTGCGTTCGAGGTTGACCACGGAGTTCATGACCCTGAGGCAGGGAGACTTGACTGTTACGGAGTTCATCCGTAAGTTCGAGAGGGGATGTCACTTTGTACCCCTAATTGCTAATGATGCTGGAGCTAAATTGAGGCATTTTCTGAATGGTCTACGGCCGATTATACACCGTGATGTTAGGGTGGCTGGCCCTACTATCTATGATGTTGCTGTTTCCAGAGCTCTAGTGGCAGAGCAAGACCAGAATGATATTGAGCGCGATCGCCTTGGAAAACGACCATTTCAGGCACCACACCGTCCTCCTCAGTCACAGCATCAGAATAAGAGACCTTTCCACGGTCCACCCAAGAACAGAGGGCCGCAGCAGCAACCGCAGGGACGAGCAGTCCCGAGGACAGTGGAGTATCCAGTCTGTGCCAGGTGCTCACGTCTTCATGCTGGGCCATGTAGGTATGGTTCGGGAAAGTGTTACAAATGTGGTAGTACTGACCACATATTGAAGAATTGCCCACAGAAGAATCTGCCTACCCAGGGCAGAGTTTTTGCTCTCCATGCTGCGGAGACTAACCCGGAGACGATGCTCATGACAGGTATCATAAATCCTTAAGTTGTAATTCAAGTTTAATGTTTTGGATTAATATTTTTGAACTCGGAATCTATGATAGGATTGCATGCTCTAATCAGTGTTATTTACGAGAATTTAAGTTAGAAAAACTTTGACCTTTGCATGTCTATAAGCATAGTTCTTGTAAAACTTTTGGGTTTAGCATAATATTCCAATCTTTCAGGGAGAATCTTTATAACCGGTTCCGCTACGAAAGCCCTGATAGATTCAGGGGCTACTCATTCGTTCATTTCAGAAACCTTTGCAAATTCTCTCAAGATCAAATCAATTGGGCTAGACATAGCATATTCAATAACATTGCCTTCTGAAGAGGAGATGACAGCTACTAATGTGATCCGAGATATAGACCTGGAACTTCATGGTAATCTTGTGTATGCGGATCTGATCGTTCTGCCGATGCCGGAATTTGATATCATTCTAGGGATGGACTGGCTACTGAGGAACCGAGTTTTAATTGACTTCCAGCAGAGATCTATTCTAGTCCGACCGCTAGGGATGGAACAATTCTTATTCGAGCCAGACAGGTATTTTAATTTACCGCGTATGATATCTTGTGTCCAGGCTAGGAAGCTCATTCATAAAGGGTGCCGAGCATTTTTAGCTACACTTGTATCCGTTCCCGAGACGCCCAAACAGTCAGCATCCGATGTTCCAGTTGTCCGGGATTTTCTAGACGTTTTTCCTGATGACGTCTCTGGATTACCACCTGTGCGAGAGGTGGAATTTTCTATTGAGCTTATGCCTGGTACTGCACCGATCTCAAAAGCGCCGTACAGATTAGCACCGACGGAGATGGCAGAACTCAAGAAACAGATTCAGGAACTTCTTGACAAGGAGTTCATTCGCCCGATCTTTTCGCCATGGGGCGCACCAGTATTGTTTGTGAAGAAAAAGGATGGTTCTATGAGGCTCTGCATTGATTACTGGGAGTTGAACAACGTTACAGTGAAGAACAAATACCCACTCCCGAGGATAGAGGATTTATTTGATCAATTGGAGGGAGCTTCGGTATTCTACAAGATTGATCTGCGTTCTGGTTATCATCAGCTGAGAGTGAAAGACGCCGACATTCTCAAAACTGCTTTCAGGACTCGTTATGGCCACTTCGAGTTTCTTGTGATGCCGTTCGGTTTAACGAATGCGCCAGCGATCTTCATGGATCTCATGAATCGCGTATTCCAGCCGTATCTTGATCAGTTCGTGATAGTATTCATAGATGATATTCTCATCTACTCTAAGAATCAAGAGGATCACGCAGACATCTGACCACAGTACTGCAGACCTTACAAAAGCACAAATTATTCGCGAAGTTCAGCAAATGCGAGTTCTGGTTAGAGAAAGTGGCGTTCTTAGGTCACGTCATTTCTAGTAGTGGGATCGAGGTAGACCCGGCGAAATTTGCAGCAGTCAGAGATTGGGTTGTGCCTCAAAATGCATCCGAGATCCGTAGTTTCCTTGGACTAGCAGGATACTATCGGAAGTTTATTCGCGGATTCTCCTCCATCGCAGTTCCACTCACATCATTGACGAAGAAGAATGTTAAGTATGTGTGGAGCGAGGAATGTCAGAAGAGCTTCGATACATTGAAGCAAGCTCTTATTTCGGCGTCGGTATTGGCCATGCCTTCAGGACCCGGGGATTTTGTTCTATACACCGATGCTTCGAAACTCGGGTTAGGCGCAGTATTGATGCAACATGGGAAGGTGATAGCATATGCTTCTCGTCAGTTGAAGACTCATGAGAAGAATTATCCTACCCATGATCTAGAGTTGGCAGCCGTAGTATTTGCATTGAAGATTTGGAGGCATTATTTGTACGGAGAGAAGTGTCAGATCTTCACCGACCACAAAAGTCTCAAATACTTCTTTACACAGAAAGAGTTGAATATGCGGCAGAGGCGCTGGTTGGAGTTAGTTAAGGACTACGACTGTGACATTAGCTATCATCCTGGCAAAACTAATGTAGTTGCAGACGCGTTGAGCAGGAAAGTTGCAGGGATGACTCATTTGGTGGTTTCGAGACCTCTTCAGTTTGAGATGCAGAGGTTTGATTTAGAGACATACCCTCGAGGTAGAGTTCCTCATCTATCTACTTTGACGATCCAGTCTTCTCTCTTAGACCGTATTCGCAGTGGGCAGTTAGCAGATGAGCAATTAGCTAAATGGAGACAGAGAGATGAAGCCAATGGCAGTATCTTGTACACAGTTAGAGACGGTATTGTCAGATATCGGGACAGAATGTGGGTTCCGAGCAGCGATTCTATTCGAGAGGATATTTTATCTGAGGCCCATATGTCGTCGTACTCTATTCATTCTGGGAGTACGAAGATGTACAAAGACTTGTAGTTATTATATTGATGGCCAGGGATGAAGAGGGATATCAGACGATTTGTTTCCGAGTGTCTGACGTGTCAGCAAGTGAAAGCGGAACATCAGAGACCAGCGGGTATGCTCAAGCCTCTTCCTATTCCCGAGTGGAAGTGGGAGAATGTCACCATGGACTTCGTTGTCGGTCTGCCGAAGTCAGTCAGAGGGTCGAATGCTATATGGGTGATTGTTGATCGTCTTACGAAATCAGCTCATTTCTTGCCTATTAAGACTACTTTCTCCATGATCCAGTATGCAGAATTATATATCCGGGAGATCGTTAGACTTCATGGCATTCCTGTTTCTATAGTGTCTGACCGAGATCCTAGATTAACTTCATCATTTTGGAAGAGTCTACACTCAGCTATGGGTACGAAGTTGTTTTTTAGCACATCTTTTCATCCACAGACAGATGGTCAATCCGAGCGAGTTATCCAGATTTTGGAGGATCTTCTTCGTGCATGTGTTCTTGATTTCTCTGGGAGTTGGGAATCAAAGCTACCGTTGGTGGAGTTTACCTATAACAACAGTTTTCAGTCGTCTATCGGTATGGCTCCATACGAAGCACTGTACGGTCGCAAGTGTAGATCTCCTATTCATTGGGATGAAGTGGGGGAGAGATCAGAGTTGGGTCCGAAAATTTTGCAGCAGGCTGCTGATGTAGTAGTCAAGATCCGTGACAGGATGAGGACCGCTCAGAGTAGACAGAAAAGTTATGCGGATCAGAGGAGGAGAGATCTGGAGTTTGCTGTTGGTGACCATGTTTTCGTGAAGATTGCACCAATGAAAGGTGTCATGCGGTTCGGGAAGAAAGGAAAGCTCAGCCCGAGATTCATTGGACCATTTGAGATCCTCGACAGAGTTGGGACATTAGCTTATCGTGTTGCTCTTCCGCCGAATCTAGCCGGAGTACACAACGTGTTTCACGTCTCCATGTTGTGGAAGTATATGGCGAATACATCGCATGTCTTGAATTTTGAGCCGTTGCAGCTCACTCCGAATTGTCTTATGAGGAAAGAACAGTGCAAATTTTAGACAGACAGGAGAAAAAGCTTCGGAACAAAATGGTCAAGCTAGTGAAAGTCAAGTGGCTCAATCATTTGGAGGAGGAAGCTACATGGGAAGCTGAGCCAGAGATGAAGAGTCGATATCCCGAGTTATTCGGTAAGATTTAATTTCGGGGACGAAATTTCTTTGAAGGGGGGAAGAGTTGTAGAACCCGAAAATCAGATTACGTATAAGCCATGCATAATTTCTATTATTTAAATTAAATATAAAGTTTTAAATCATGATTATTTATTTTAAAGTTAGATGTTTAGTATTGTCTTTTCAGGATAAATACGCGAGGCCGGACCGGAGTTTGGAGATTTGAGATAAGATTAATAATAAGATTAATAATAAGAAAAATATTCCTAAATTTAATTTAAGTCAAAGAATAATTTAAGTTAAAGAAAAAGAATGTCTTTGGGATTTAATGAATTAATTGGAGCTAAGTAATTAAATAAGTTCTCTTAGATTCAATATTTAATTAAAGTTTAAATTAAAATATGTAAGCAAGTGGGGATAAATAAATCTAGGTATAACATATTCAAGAAATTTAAACATAACATTGGAATATTTAAAATTGAAGTCATGAATGCCATGTAAGATTCTAAGCAAAATTCTAAACTAAATTAATTGGTTAATGCATTAAAATATATATAATGGGGGTTTAAAATCTTAAACAATTAAAATACAAATTTAAACCATAAAATACCATGGAGTTTGGTCAATACAATTCAAAGATGTGGTAAACCATTCAAACCATCCTCAATGACCCTTAAGGTGGATTTAATTCCTCATAGTTAAATCACTAATTAATAGTAATTCAAATACTATGATACACAGCATTTCTCCTCAACTTATTACCTGGTAATTAAATGAAAATATACAGCAGGTTGAAGAAAAGAATCGGCCAACTCAAGGAGAGGAAGAAACAATTTGATAACCATTCACCTCCTTGACTTGTAACCCCCAAATTAATGTGTATTATAGCCCTTTAACACCTCCTTTATCATACACCTTCACCCCTAACATCATATACATCCTATATACTCGAAAATATCATAAACAATAAACTATTGAAGCCGTAAATTAGCAGCAAGGTAAGAAAATAAGATCGGCTACAACTAGAGAATTGGAAGAACAATTCAAATCCCATTCTATTCCTTCACTTGTAACTCTCAACTATATGAACTTAAATACCCATTTAACACCTCCTATAATACTCATCTCTATTGTCTAGCAAACACACTCCCTTACCTTCGAAATTATAGAAAGAACAACAGCTAAAAATCGTGCAACAGCAGCTGAATTAGAAAGAAGGAAACCAACTCCGTTCCGTCGCTCGTATTCGTCGTATTGATTTGTTTTGCGTCAAAACAAATTCTAGGCATGTATATATGGTTTCTTTTCTCTTCAATCAAGTCCTATAAATATTTTAAAACCTTATATGTTCAAGTTTCATGAGGCAAAACGAATTGTTGACAGCTACATTTCTCGAAAAATCTGCACAAGTTCTCGGCCATGCTGATATTTTTTTTGTTGCTGCGTTTTGATGATTTCAGGGGGATGCTTCGTTCCCAGGCACACATGGCGGCTTATAGGCATGATTTAGAGTGTGTTAGGGTGTTATTGGTTCATTGGTTTACGTCCATACACCCACAAACGAAGTATTGACAGCAACAATTTCATCAAGTTACAGGTTGTGTCAAAATTGTGTTATTTGGTTGGTTACAGGGGGTGTTCGAATCCTGGCTGCCCTAAGGGCCATAGACATGGTTAGAACCCTACCTTAACATGTCAAGGGCGTGACCAAATCATCCTTTCAAGTTTTGGTTCACGGCTTCATCAGATTCTTACATTTACATGGCACATGTCCCTCGGTTTTAAAGTTTTTGAAATCTGTAGGAGTGTGTTTCGGTTTTGGGGATTTGAATGGATTGTGGTTGGCCTCTAGCCCATAGCCATGGTTCATACAACACTCCATCATGTCTAGATCGAGCCATGGTCAATCAAATGGCCACTGGAACGGCACAAGACAATAGAACAATTCGATACATCTCATTGCACAGGATTGAGTTCTCGGTTGGTATGTTCCTGTTGTCCTAGGTGTTGGCTTGGGATTTGGTTGGCTTTTAGCCTTTATCCATGGTCTGAGCCATGCCTTAGGATGTTGGTAAGAGTCTTTGGGTGGCGGTTCAAGCCCTTGGTCATAAAATTTCAGAGCTACACCTCAAATACCCAAGCTGCTCCTGCTGCACGTTTGACAGCAACTTTGGGTCACGTTTTTGGTGCTTGTTTGAGTTCTTGGTTGGCTTTTAGCCCATGGTCTTTGACTGGAAAGTACCTTAGTGAGTTAGGAAAGTCATGTTTTTGGCCGTTCGTGATTTGGTCGAGTTTAGAGGTCGTACGAGAATTTACGGTGAAAGGTGCCAAAATGACTCTCGAAAGAGCGTTTTATGTTTTTGGATTCCTTTCACCTATTTTCGTGTTTTACAGTTATTATGCATATTTTTCAGTATGTTTGGAGTATTTTTAATCATGGTTAAACGTCGGTTTAATGTTGGTTCGGGTTGGTACGAAGCCATGGTTAAAAATCAAGTTGTGGGTCCGAATCGTCTCGTTTTTGGTTCTATTGTTAAGATTTTGTCAAGTTAAGATTTATTTCATGTGTCACATATTAGTAGTAAGTCGCAGCAAGCCTGGGAACGATTCAACTCATCCGGTAAAAATAAGGTTATAATTATATTACGTGCATAAAAATATAAAATGTTTATTTTTGAGATATATGCTATATGTCTTGTGGCCACTTTATGCTTATGGGTTTGGAAGTCGGTAGGCGCAACCGAGGACCTCTCCGCCCGGTGACTTATGACCGGTTTATGATTATGTATGGGTACGGACGTCCAGTCCAAGGACTGTGATTGATCTCTACCGCCTAGTATACTGTGGTTTAGTCTGATCAGGCGCTTACGCTATGTTATGGGCCACTAGCTTAGAAACATAATCTCTACCAGAAAATTATGATATGTTATGACAGAGCTCTATTGAACAAAGCTTTACGTATGATTTTTAGATATGCACGTGGTTTTAATTATTCACGATACGATTTTCACCATGCACTTTACGATACGTTATTTTTACGTTACATACGATTTTATGATATATTTACTTGTTATTCACGATATATACATGTTGAGTCTTTAGACTCACTAGACTTGATTGTTGTAGGTATTGATGAGGTCGGGACCGCGGACGGAGACCAGTGAGCGATCTTGGGACAGCAGTAGTAATCCCGAGGACCTCGTGATTTAATTTATGCACCTTTTATTATTCAAACTCAGTTTTAATAAGTTGGATTATTTTTAAATTGATGTTTACGTTTAATTATTTTTAAATTGTTGGTTGAAAATAATATTTGCTTCCGCTGTTATTTTAAAATTAAAATTATTTACATGTTTACTTTAATTAAATGGGACAAGATAATTATTTATTTAGAAATTTTTTAATAATTTCGCAAAATTACGAATAAGAAATACGGGCTTTGACATCTTCGCATCCCAATATGGGTTTTTCGTGGGGTTCTGACAAGAAAAAGGGTAGAAAAAATAGAAATCGTCATTCGTTCGTCATCGACTTCTACTGCTTCGGTATTCGCATTTCGAGCGTTTTAAACACAAAGACATGTTTCTAAACCTTCATTTTGCACCATTCAAATCATATTATGTGTGTTTAATCATGTTTGCATGAAAAATATTAAACCCTCCTTTTAGTTTCGTTTTTCTGACATATACATGATAAAACATGAGTTTTCATGCTTTTAAAATCATGATTATGATGCACAAAGAGGCTGCCATAATAGGATTATGGGAACAGTCGTTTTCAACATGTTTAAGGGTCCATAGATGCAAAGCTAAGGGCTGGAAATGGTGGGTAAGAGGGTTGAACGAAAATTGGGCTGTAGAGGGCTATGGTTTCGGTTGGGTGTCCTTGAAGAGTGTGGTTTCTGGCTGCTGGCTGCTGTTAGGGCACGTCCAGGGGTCCTAAGGCGGCTGAGTCATGGTCCTAGATAGGCTAAGGAACGGCTGGTGCAGGCTAGGGCATGGGGCGCCAGGCGTTGGCCGCGCAAGGCTTGTAGGTGATGGTTTATGGGTTGGCTAGTGCATGGGCCGTAGAGGCTGTTCTATGAGGTTGTTAAGGGCTTAGTCATGGTCCTAGGAAGGTTACATAAGGTCTGGTTGGGTCAGCCAAGGGCTAGGGTCGAAGCAAGTTAAGGTTTTGTACAAGCTCTGGTTTTTGGAACTGAGCAGAATTTTCCAGCACGGTTCTAGGCTTGTTCAGGGGTTTTAATCGTTTTGATTTGGGATGAAAAAGGGTTAGTAAGGTGTTAATAGGCGATGGTCAAGTTTGGTAAAGTTTGGTTAAGTTTGAGTCGATACGGGTTAAAACCTACACGTACAGTTAAATTTTAAAACAAATTAGGAAATTGGTTGAGGATCTTAATTTTACATCTAAGAAATATTTATGGGTGTAATTTAAGATGTCATGTTAAGTTTAGGGATGAAAATTTTAAGTTTAAAATTTGGGAATAAAATATTAAGTTGTGAATTTATTCGTGTTAAAAACGCTTCATGGTTTAGTAATTAAGTCAATAAAGCAAAAGGCTTGGGTTTACATCTAAGAAAAATATTCAAAGTCAAATTTAAGCTTATATGATACTATGGGATAGGCTCGAGTCGATAAAAGTAAGAAAACGTCAAAATTAGGAATTTTAAAGTCCAAGGGCAAATTGGTCGTTTTACGTCCCGGATAGTACGAAAGGCTTGGCAGTGCTCCCGAAGAATCATAATACATGCTAAATGATATTTTAAAATGTTTATGATGAAAATATGGAATTTTATGATTTATGATAAAGCTGTGCTATTTTTATTGTTAAAATACTATTTTTCGAATGTGGAAAGGACACGATATTTTATGATTAAAAAGAAAAAAAATTTGAAGGATGTGATTTGACTGTGACAAAAAAGATATGATTTATGATTTTTGGGAATATCGTGAGGGAGAAGGACCTAGAAGGAACCCGTTTACGGGAGAAGGCTCTAGAAGGAGCCCAACGATCGTATTTCCATTTTACGTCGGTGCCTAGTGCCCGTCACCATGCGCAATGGTGAGCTAAGACTGGTCAGTCGACTAGAGGATACAGCTCGTAACTTTCAAGGATCAAACTTCACCCATAACGATAAATGATGGAAAGTTTTAAGATTTAATGATATATGATTATAAGATTTTACGCTAGATTATTTTACTAAAAAGATTTATTTTAAAGCTGAATGTGCCTGTATATGCATTATTTGTTATGTATGGTTAGAACGTGCCGCATCATTAGACTCACTAGGTTTGGATGGTTGCAGACGATTATGATTTTGAGGGAGGCGCTGACGCCTGAGTGGATCGGGTCCGGCTGTACACTTCTGAGGGACATTTATTTTCCACACTTATTTAGCATTTAAAATTTTTACGAAAAGATTTTGAGGAATTTATATTTAGAGATTTATGCTTTATTTTGAAGTTTTATTTTGGATTATTTTTACGTATGATTTTGGTGGTTGACGATTTATGAAATTTTTATGCATTTACGATTTTTGGAAAATTTGTGTGGTTTTTAATTAAATGTTTCTAATTTTATAAAGAAAAAAATTAGTAAGATTATAAAGTTTAAAAGTAGTGGACATTTCAGCACGTTAGCTCGAGAACCATACCTTTTTTCGCACATCATTTTTATGAGTTGGGAGTGATCATGGATATTTTCTTACATTTTATTATTTATATGTTTATGGTTTAACAAGACTTGCATGTTGTTTATTTGAGCTCTTTTAAGCTGCAATATTTTTACCCAGTAGGTGAATATCTTTTATTTTTAAATTATGTGATTGACAGTAGATATTGCAGGCATGCCTATAAATATATATTTTTGAAATAAAAATTTATATTTTGAGATTTAGTTTTTTTTTTTTAAATTTCTAGTAGTATTTTATGTAGTAAACATTTCAGATGGTATTAGAGCAAGGGTCTTATATAGGGTTGTGCTACCGTCAGCTTCAGCAGCTCAGTCTTCAAGCTTCAAGTCTGTAAGTTTGCATGTTTTTTAAATGTTTTGAATGGTTTAGCTCTATCACCTGCATGTTTACACGATACATGTTTTTCATTGATTTACAGTATATGTTTGGTTGTTTACACGATTTAAGGATTAAATGTTTTAAAAACTAGATTAAATTGCATGATGGGTTACTTTTAGAATTTGGAATATATTCAGATAATATTCCTCTCAGACGCGCCCCCAGCAACGATAGACAGGATGATACTTTTGGAGGCGATATAGGCCTTCCACCACCACCACCGCCAGGAGACGCAGCTACCCAAGTCCTTGAGGGTATTGCTAGATTGATGGAGCAGTCACAGCAGGATCCTAGGCCCCAGACAAACATCTATGAGCAGTTTAGACGGCTCAATCCAAAAGAGTTCGGAGATACTACAGACCCTTTTGTAGCAGAGGGTTGCATACGGTCATTGGAGATACACTTTCAGTATTTGGAGATGAGGGATGGCGGCCGGGCCAGGTGCGCCACTTACATACTGAGGGATGACGCATCCCTATGGTGGGAGTGAGCTGCTCACGGGGTGCACATGGCTACCCTTACTTGGAGTCAGTTCAAGGATATGTTATACAACAAATATTTTCCAGCGGATGTCAGGGGAAGCCTGACGAGGGAGTTCATGAGTCTCTGACAGGGGGACTCGTTTGGGCAGAATTCATCAGGAAATTCGACAGAGGCTGTCACTTTGTGCCCCTTATTGTGAGGGATGCCGCCCAAAAGTTGAGGCATTTCATGGATGGCCTCATACCCACCTTGCGCCGAGACGTTATGCTGATGAGACCGGCGAGCTATGATGAGGCCACCGCTTGTGCTTTTCAGGCGGAGAAGGCCCTGAGGAAAATTGATATGGAGATGCAACAAAAGAGGCATCAGGCCTAACAAAGATCGCATGTGGGGCCCCGGGTCCGACATCTAATATTAATAATTATAAATGTAACAAACCAAACAGTTGAGTAAAATATATAATTTGTGGTTCACAACCCGACATAAACATCGTTAAAATAATTTAAAGGTCTCAAATGTTTGAAATAAAAATTTTAACATGCCAAAATAAATTAGTGAACCAAAGTAATCCAAACATCATCAAATAGCTCTTAAGACCCGAGAATCCCACTCTAACTCGTATCTCCACGCCTGGAGCTGGACTCTGGCATCCCAAGCCTCGCCTCACCTACCGTCAAGCACATGAAAACAAGAGGTAGCCGACGTGCCGGTGAGTATAAACCCAATATGATACAATCAATATGAGAATTAAAAAGACAAATAGTTCATATAAATTCATAAAGATGCAATATAATGCAATGCATGATCAGAAGCTGTGGGCTATCAATAAATCTCAAGATCAAATGAATCATCTGGTCATAGTGTTAGGATCGGTTGATTGGTTGAGAAGTGTTTAGAAGGGGGGGTTGAATAAACACTCACGATTTTATAATCTTTTCGAATGAAGTGTCAGTTTTGTGACAAACTGAAACTAGGAATCTTGTCAGTCAATGACAATCAGTTTAACTGATAACAATTGCGGATATAAACTGATTGAAAGATAGAATAAATAACTGAAGTAATAACACACGAAGATTTATGGATGTTCGGAGACTGAAATAACTCCTACTGTCACCCCTTCTATCACAAAGATATGATATGCACTAAAAGACTTTGACCGATATAAAACTTGTAAAGACTCATTTCAATTTGGACTTAACACTGCCAAAACTAAAACTCTTAGTTTACTAAATATCTCACAGTTCTTCGACTGAACTTAGAACAACTGATCTGGTTAAGATCAAATAAACAATGAAACAATTTGTGCTTGTAAGCTCGAAAGGTAGCCTCAAATGCTACAAATAAATCAGATAAGTGTGAGCTTTTTGATTCTTGAGTAAGAGCGATGAATTTAGCAGGGTAACATCAAGCTTGAGAGAATTGATAGATCGATTGTATAAGTTTTTTTTCTCAACTGCTCTTCTCACCTATTTATATGCTTCTCTTCAACGGTAGCATTAAATATAATTTGAATCTTTATATCCATTGATTGCCACGTCAATATGCCTCTGACATTCGTACACTGTAAGCACTGAAATACTGCGTTCCACTACGAGTTGCAGTCTGTCTTGTACTACTGTTGGTTGAATGTCATTATCAACTGATGACGTGTACAGCTGATTGATCAGCTGATAAGTAATCGCTGATAAGCTCTGAACTGAATATTTCAACTGATCAGTCAGTTGTCTTCGTAAGTTCAGTTCAGCTGATTTCAGTTTATTTATGTAGTTCAGTTCCTTCAAGCTTCTTGATCAGTTAGTCCAATTAATTAAACACTTAGTTTTTCAAACAACCAAAATTAAGTTTCCAAAATTTCCCCATTTTTGGTGTTTGACAAAACATGAAAAGTATGAACTGATCAATTGAACTCAAAAATATTCTCCGAATTCATTGTAGATAAAATAATTCTTCTAATGTACAGATTCGTACAAATAATAAAGGAATAAAGAATGTCTTCTATAGTCTTCAACTAATAACTGAAGTCAGTTGATCTTCATTTCTTCTTCTTTCCTTTGTCTTCTACTTTCTGATCTCTTACCTTTTCTACATCTCCTATTTCCCCCTTTTTGTCAAGCTCATCAACTTTCTTTGATAAAATACAAACATCTGCTGCAATATATGATACAGCATTCATCACAATGTTCTGCAGCATATCAATCCTCTTGATGACTGTACTCTCCAGAAAGTCAAAGCGTCTGCCGACTAATGCTTGAGTTTGGAAATGAGATTCAGTCGACAGTCTATCTTTCTTGATTTATTCCATCTGGAGAAAGAGAGAAATCACACTCTGATTGATTTGATTCAAGTTTGTTCGTAGTAAACTCTTTGGTAGAGTTAAGCTTCACTGAGTGTGCAAGCTGGGTTGATTGTATTTGAGAAATGGCATTCATCATACTGACGAGTTTGGACTGAACAGTCTGAATTTCTTCAAATATGGCTTCAGTGTCTGAAATACCAGGAGACATGGCTTCGGAAGTTTCTGGAATCTGCACCCTTTCATGTTGAGTAAAGACAACCAAAGTGCCGTTAGTTTCTTCAGTTTCATGCGTCACCATTTCTGAAACATTTTCAGTTGTAAGTTTCCTATTGATGCTGGGGAGGAGAAGAGACATTAGGAGGAACAAAAGTAGAAGAAGGTTCTTCAGTTTGTTGTTCAGTTGCTTGCACATCTGATTCCAAAACTGGTTCTTCAGTTGGTTGAATAACTGGCTCTTCATCTGGCACTTCTTCAGTTGTAACTGAGTGCAGCTGAGCCTCTTCAGTTTTGTTTCAAAACTGCCTGTTCAGTCAAAACAATTGACTGAACTGGATCTTCAGTAATAACAGCTTGATCGGCTGGTTCTTCAACAATAATAGGATCAGCGCTTGTTCTTCAGTAAGAGTCGGCCGATCTTCTGGTTCCTCAGATAGAACAACATCTTCAACTGATTTTGATGTTTCCAGCTGAATATCATAGGTGACTGATTTGATGACCTCATCAAGATTGGCCAATGATAATTCAGCTTCTGAATAAAGCTTTGGATCATGTTGAGCAACTAAAGTGGAAGGAGCAGTTGCTAGTTGAGAAGAAGGCTCTTGAACTAACTGTTCAGCTGGCTCTTCTGATGAGAATCCTTGGGAGGCCGCTGGAATGATCAGTTCTTGATCTATTTTCCAATTTTTGATCTCCATCTGCAACGAGAGAAGATCCATGTCCAGTTGGTCATGCACAGCTTTGTCATTGTATGCAGTTGGACTGGTACTCCATCATAACAATATTCTCCAAGTCAACAATTTTCTTCAATTTTGACTTTTTCTGAAGCTGCTTGGCAAAGAATTCAGTTCTGAATCTGACCCATTTATTATAAGCCTTGGGCTTGTCTTCTGAAAATTCATTGATCTCTTGCCAAATGAGATCAATGTGCGTTTGAATTACAATGGTTGGCCTGGGCTCTTCTTGCATCTTGCCCTTGCTTTTTGAGTCAGTCAGGACATGAAGAATGCTCAACCCCAAAGTAGTTGCATCAATTTGTTCTCTGATCACTATCTCCTTTGGTCTGACGAGAGGTAGAGGGGTGTATCAAGAAATAGTGATTAATGGACGAGAGGTAGAGGGGTGTATCAAGAAATAGTGATTAATGGAGCCTTAACTCCAGCAAGCTTCTTCTTATCACCAGGTTCGGTTACCTTTTTCTTCTTTGGAAGAACAACAGACAGAGGTAACTGATCCTCAGTTGAGGATTCAGTTGGAACATCTTTTAGTGGAATAGCCTTGATAGGCTGTTGAGCCCCCCGACTGCATCAATCTTTCAGTTGGGATTATTCCAACTGCAGCAGCAGGCTTTGTCTTCAAGGATTGTGGCTTCTTGATGACCTTTGGAGATGAAGTCTTTTTTGAGTCAGTTTCACTGACAATCAACTTGCGCTTGATTTTTTTCTTTTGAAGGGTCTTCTTTTTGTTAACTGATTAGGGGGCCTCATGTGTCCCAATCTCCTTCTTTATCTTCAAGAACTGCTCAGGAGACATGTCCATTTTCTGCTTAGGTGGCTGGACATTCTTAGCATTGAAGATTTTCAGTTTAGATGATTTTTCAGAATCATCAGTCACCAGCCCTTTAACTTTCAGCAAATAGCTGAGCTGCACCGCATATCCTTTGATTGCTTGGACGATTGAAACATATTCCTCAGGATGTTGAAGATTATATTCTTCCAGTTCATTTTTCGTCCAGCCATAATAGCAATCATGGCCTGAAATTTCTCAAGAATAAGTGCAGCAAAGGATCCCGCCTTTGCCAAAAGCCCTTTGGCTACAATATCTGCCAGCAGTTTCACCTCTGGCTTCGGTTCCTTCTTGGGATCAGAAACTTTGATTTTCCGACCATCAGCAGACATAAGGGTTTTCATCTCCTCAACATCAGATGCCTTCACTTCAGAGAGATTAACTAGCCCATCAGTAGGCAGTTGGAAATGGTTGCAAAAGAACTCCTCGTCAATGATCAGCTGCTGACCATTTATTGTAGAAGAGATACAGCCAGTTGTAGTGACATAACCATTGGCATAGAGATTCTGAATCTCTTTAGGATAGATAACTTGGGAAGATAATCCCAAAATTGTTTCAGACCTGCTGCTTCCAGTTTAATGAAGATGTTCTTCACAGCTTCATCTGGTACAGTCATAACTGACTCAAAGTCGATTGCCATTGCGTTCATGACATGAGCTTGGATCTGATTTGCCATTTGAATGAATGTTTTTCTGCGAGAAAGAAAACTTGAATTTGATTTTGCTCTGTAAATTTGAAGTAAGCATAAAGAGAATAACTGAATTGGAACGGGTATAGTACTGATGTAAGTGACTGTTCAAATTATTGGACACGTGTCAGTTCAGGAAAATTTGAATTAAAAACGTGTGTACGTGTGGTAAAAACGTGTGTAGAGTATTAATGGATTATGTGAATCCACGTTTCAAAATACTATTCATTGAAAGACAACAATTAATGCTTCGACAAACAGTTACATCATTTAATATAGAATAATATTTGATTTCTTAGTTAACTTATCGGAGAAGATCAGTTAGATCAGCAACTGAATGACCAGTTGGGAACTTAGTCAGTTTAGTTGAAGACCAACTGACTATTGTCTTCTCAGTTAACTTTTCAAATCAATATTCCCCCACAATAAATGCATATAATTAAAAGTAAGGTAAGAAAAACTCAGTCTGATTAAGTCAAAAGACGTTTCAGTTGACTTGAGTCTCTTCATCTTCTTCAATATTAAGCGCAACATGTCTATAAATAAGATAAGACAAATGTTAGATAACAGCAGTTCAGTATGTCTAGTATGTCTAGTTTGTCTCGTTCAAGCATTTCAGATGCCTGCAGCAGTACCCATCACTTAGTGACACAAAGGACACTTTCTCAACTGGAAGTTGTGAAGACAGACATCGAAGAATACATCTGGAAGAAGGTCATGTCTTCTTGGATTAAAGTTCAAGATTTGATGACACGGTTCAGTTCCCATTACCACACAGAGATCTGTAGCAAGAAAGTACTTCAGGCGTTTTAACGTCTCTCACGTTTCACAGCTTGTCACTGTAGTTCTGTTGCATGTGCTGCTGTGAAAAGAGTGGCATCAGCTTGAGAAGATCTCTAATTCAGAGTTCTTCAGAAAACTTCATTGCCTAGAACTTATCAATTGGTTAAATGATTGGCAAGAAGCTGTAGGAAGAGAAATGAATGATGTTGTATGGTTTCGATTTTATTCTTAATAAACTCTTGATTTGTATCATTTCTGTTGACTTTTTATCTTTCTGCAAAATTTAACTTTCATCAATTGACAAATAGCGAACAAACTGAATACAATAACTGATAAATGACTAAACGACATCAGTTGACAAACAGTTAACGAACTGAACATAATAAGTGATAAATGACTAACTGACATCAGTTTAGAAACAGTTAACGAACTGAACATAATAACTGATAAATGACTAACTGACATCAGTTGATAAACATTTAATAATAAATGACAAACTGAATGAACAGCAACTAACAAGGCAGCAATGAAACTTATTAAGATAAATCAATTAAATCAAGTATATTGCGAAAGTGAGAAAACTTAGTTTCTGACAATGGTTTGGTGAAGATGTTAGCAGCTTGTTGTTCAGTTGACACATATTGCAGACTGATAGCTTTCTTCAGAGCATGATATCTGATGAAGTGATGTCTGACATCAATGTGCTTGGTCCTTGAGTGAAGAACTGGATTGTAAGTTATTGCAATCGTGCTTGTATTATAACAAAATATGGGAGATTCTTTAGCATCAACTTATTAATCTTTCAGTTGTTGTTGAATCCAGAGCAGTTGGGCACAGCAGCTTCCAACAGCAAGGTATTCTGCTTTAGTTGTGGAAGTAGCTATGGATGTTTGCTTCTTGCTGAACCATAGATCAGTCTGTCTCCTAGAAACTGACAAGATCCACTGGTGCTTTTATGATCTAGCTTACATCCTGGATAATCTGCATCTGAATATCCAACTAAATTGAAAGAAGAGTCTTTAGCGTACCATAATCCCACATTTTGAGTGCCTTTTAAATATTTTAAAATTCTTTTGGCAACTGTAAAATGTGATTGCTTAGGATTTGTTTGAAATCTAGCACACATGCAAACAACAAATACAATATCAGGACGAGTATCAGTTAGGTACAATAATGAACCTATTAAACCTCTGTAGATTGTCGTCTCAACTGATATTCCCCCTTGATTATTGTCTAGTTTGACTGATGAACTCATGGGAGTGCTTGCAGTTAAACATGTTTCCATGCCAAATTTCTTGAGCAATTCCTTCATGTATTTGGTCTGACTGATAAAAATATCAGCGTCCAGTTGCTTCACTTGTAGTCCGAGAAAGAATGTCAGTTCACCCATCACACTCATCTCAAATTTCTCCTGCATTAACTTAGCAAATTTCTCACATAATTTGGGGTTAGTTGACCCAAAAATAATATCATCAACATAAATTTGCTTAAGTAAAATGTGATCATTCTTAGAAAATTTGAACAAGGTCCTATCAACTGATCCAACAGTAAAATTATGATCAGTTAAGAATTTTGAAAGTGTCTCATACCAAGCTCTTGGAGCTTGTTTAAGACCATATAAAGCTTTGTTCAAATGATAGAAATGATCAGGAAAAGAGTGATTGATAAAACCTGGTGGTTGTTCAACATAAATTTTTTCTTGCAACTGACCATTCAAAAATGCACTTTTTACATCCATTTGGTAGACTTTGATGTTCTTGAATGATGCATAGGCAAGGAACATTCTGATTGCTTCCAGTCTTGCAACTGGTGCATGCATGTCATCATAGTCAATTCATTCTTCCTGCCTATATCCTTGTGCGACAAGTCTTGTTTTGTTGCGTGCAACTGAACCATCTTCGTTCACTTTATTTCTGAATACCCATTTTGTACCTATAATTGTTTTGCAAACTGGTCTTGGAACTAAGTTCCAGACATTGTTATAGGTAAACTGATTTAGCTCCTCTTGCATAACATTTATCCAGTTAGGATCAGCAAGAGCTTCGTCAGTTTTCTTTGGTTCCAATTGTGAGACAAAAGCAGAATGAATGAACAAATTAAGCATTTGATTTATTGTTCTTACCGGGTCGGATGGATTACCTACACCAATTCTGGAGGATGTGATTTTTTCCATCTGAGCTCAGTATTTGTTGCTTCCATATCAGCAACTTCTTCTGTTGGCAACTGAATGTTTTAAGTTTCAGTTGGAGCTGTATCAGTTGGTAACTGAATATCATTTGTTTGCTCCACCAACTGATTATCAGGACCAGGTTCCTGTTCAACTAATTGATCTAGTATTTCTGGTTCAGGTGTTTGAAGGATATTTCTATTGATATGATTTTCTTCTTCATTTTCATCCTCCAACTGATCTCTGTAAATCGATCAACTAGCTCAACTGGATCAGTTGGCTTATCAGTTAGTACAGTTTCATCAAAAACTACATGAATAGATTCTACAACATTTAAAAAACTTTTATTAAAAACTTCTATATGCTTTGCTAACTGAAGAATATCCAAGAAATATTCCCTCTGCAGATTTATCATCAAAGGCTTTCAAAAGATTTTTACCATTATCAAGAATGAAACATCTGCAGCCAAATACCTTGAAATAAGAAACCACAATTTTTATTCCATGCCATATCTCATATGGTGTTTTCTCATGATTCTTATTAATCATTGATCTGTTCTGATTATAACATGAAGTGTTTACTGCTTCAGCCTAAAACCTTTGAGAAATATCAGAATCAGCAAGCATTGTTCTATCAGATTCTTTAAGGGTCCGATTTCTTCTCTCAGCTACACCATTTTGCTGAGGTGTTCTAGCTGCTGAGAGCTCATGATTGATTCCAGTATTTTCTAAAAACGTTGAAAGATTTTGATTGATGAATTCAGTCCCTCTATAAGACCTTATTCGATCAATCCCAACTGATTTTTCATTTAAAAATCTTTTGAAGAGCTTAATCAGTTGTGCAGCAGTTTGGTCTTTGGATTTGAGAAAAATAACCCAAGTAAATCTTTAAAAGTGATCCACCACAACTAAGGTGTATTTCATTCCCCCTAAACTCATGGCTGGTATTGGACCAAAAAGATCAATATGTAACAGTTCTAATCATCCGGAAGATGATTTACAACCTCTATTTTTGAATAAAGATCTTACTTGTTTACCAAACTGATTGATGAACAAACTTTATCTTTTGAAAAATCTATTTTGGGTAAACCGGTTACAAGATCATAGTTACTCTCAGATAGGCAATAGATTTAAAATTTAAGTAGTTCAACCTCTTATGCCACAACCAGTTTTTGGAAGCAATGAAACAAATTGGTGCATAAGGTTGTTCAGTCCAACGGACTTTGTAAGTGTTTCCACAACGATTTCCAGTTAGGATGACTTCATCAGTTGAGTCTCTAACTGAACACGTGTGTCTGTCAAATTGAACTAAGAAATTATTTTCACATAACTGACTGATGCTTATCAAGTTATACTTCAAATTCTCCACTAGCAAAACATCTTTAATTGTAAAGTTACCATGGATAAGCTTACCCTTACCCACATATTTACCTTTGGAGTTGTCTCCAAAACTGATGTTTGGTCATGTATATTTGATCAGATGAGATAGCAAATTTGCATCTCCTGTCATATGTCGCAACAGCCACTTTCTAGATACCAAGTTGATTATTTGTTTGTACATGTTACCTGCAATCACACACAGTATATATAATTTTCGTACCCATATTCCCTTGAGTCCTAAACTGATTAGTCTTTTAGGAACCCAGACTTGGATTAGTCTAACTGACTTCCCAGTTGCTGTGTTCCAAATGGTTTTTCTCGAATTCTTGGCAATATGTGTGTGATGTGAGGATGAAACAGTATGATTTGTATTCTTTTTCAACTGACTATTCTTTTGATATCATTTCTGAACTGGCTTGCAGTTGTAGTAATTGTAATAGTCATTCCTTGAGTACTGATTTTTATAATTGAATCGTTTAGGTGACGAGTTTCTTGTATCAGTTGAACTCTCAGAGCTATATCCAATTCCATACCATTTGCCTTTGTCTTACTTTCAGTCAATTGAACAGCTGATTCACTAGGTTCTGAGAATTCATTTACCATAATTGATTTTACAAAGGTAATGTACTTTCCTTGGTTTTCATTCAACCTTGGTTGTGTATCACTTGCAGATTTTTCATCATAACTGTTAAAGTCTAAACCAGTTTTATCATCAACTCATTTTTGTGAATTCTGCATTTCAGTCAATGCAACTGAAGACTTGTTCCAAGCTTGAATCAGTTCTGTATGTTTTGAAATTTCTGTTTTTAACTGACATATCAAAGCTTGATTTTCGATCATTTCAGCTTTTTGCTGTGCAATTTCCCTTTTTAGACTCAATAGTTCAACTGACTTATCAGTTTCTGTTTTGTTGTCAATGGGATCAGTTTACTCAGTTCTAACCTTCCCAAATGATCGAGCAAGTTTGTGATACTCATTTACCATGTCATGCAATGTGGTAATGAGTTCCTCACGAGTGAAATCAGTAGAGCTGAAGTCAAATACCTGTTCACTTGCTGACTCCAATTCAGCATCATCTGCCATTAAGCACTTGACTTCCTCTTCATCTTCACTTGAACTGCTTGGGCTTTCTAGTTCTGACTCGTCACTGCCAATTTCTGCCCACTTAGATTTGCTCTCTTCAGCCAAAAGCACTTCATGTTTCTTTTTGAATGATTTCTTGTCATCCTTCGTCTTTTTTCTGTGCTTATAGGGCTTCTTTCCCTTTTCAGTTGATCCTCGACTGTCCTTATTTGGCTTAGGACAGTCTGCTATAAAATGACCAGATTTGCCACAGTTGTAGCAAGCATAGGATTCTTCTTTGGATTGATTTTTCTGATATTGCTTCTAGAAGTTTCCTTGATTCCTCCTCATAAACCTTCCAAATTTCTTGACAAACAATGACATAGCATCATTGCTCAATTGATCACCAGATTTGTCAAATGAAACCAGTTGGTTCCAGTCTGACAGCAGTTAAAGCAGTTGTGGCAGCAGGTGTAGAAGGTTCTCCTTCTCTGGTTTGTAATTCAAACTCGTAAGCCTTTAGATCAGCAAACAAGTCATGAAGTTCGACCTTGTTAAGGTCCTTTGACTCTCTCATTACCATGGTCTTGACATCTCATTCTTTGGGAAGACCTATGACAACCTTCAGTGCCACTTCTTTGTTTGATTATACATTTCCAAGTGCATTCAGCTCAATGATTATACCATTGATCCTCTCATCATATTCGTGCATGGATTCTCCGGCCTTCATCTTGATGTTATCAAATTTTTGAATAGCGACTGATAGATTGTTCTCATTTGTTTGCTCGTTTCCTTCACACAGCTGGATCAGTTTCTGCCATATTCTCTTTGCCAGTTTTACACATCTTGATTTTCCTGAAAGTGACTTTATCCAGCGTTTTATATAAGATATCCTTAGCCACATTATCTAGGTTGGCTTTCTTTTTATCCTCAGTTCTCCATTTCTCTCTGGGCTTTTCTATTCGGTGAGGTGCCCCATCAGTAATGGCAACTGCTGTATTTGCTTTTAGGATCTTCATGGGACCATCAGTGATGACATACCACATGTCGTCATCTTGTGTAGCTAAATGAGCCTGCATTCTGATTTTTCAGTCGTCAAAATCTTCTCAGAAAAACATTGGTATTTTGTTGAATGGAGACATGTTGATCAGTTTTGTGATTAAGAGTATTCTGAGACAAGATTCAACTGCTCTGATACCACTTGTTAGGATCGGTTGATAGGTTGAGAAGTGTTTAGAAGGGAGGGTTGAATAAACACTCACGATTTTATAATCTTTTCGAATGAATTTTAAGTTCTGTGACAAACTGAAACTAGGAATCTTGTCAGTCAATGACAATCAGTTTAACTGATAACAATTGCGAAAATAAACTGACTGAAAAATAGAATAAATAACTGAAGTAATAACACACGAAGATTTATGGATGTTCGAAGATTAACTCCTACGTCACCCCTTCTATCACAAGGATAGGATATGCACTAAAAGACTTTGATCGATACAAAACTTGTAAAGACCCACTTCAGTTTGGACTTAACACTGCCAAAACTGAAACTCTTAGTTTACTAAATATCTCACAGTTCTTCGACTGAACTTAGAACAACTGATCTGGTTAAGATAAAATAAACAATGAAACAGTTTGTGCTTGTAAGCTCGATAGGTAGCCTCAAATGCTACAAATAAATCAGATAAGTGTGAGCTTTTTGATTCTTGAGTAAGAGCGATGAATTTAGCAAGGTAACATCAAGCTTGAGAGAATTGATAGATCGATTGTATAAGTTTTTTTTCTCAACTGCTCTTCTCACCTATTTATATGCTTCTCTTCAACGGTAACATTAAATATAATTTGAATCTTTATATCCATTGATTGCCACGTCAATATGACTCTGACATTCGTACACTGTAAGCTCTGAAATGCGGCGTTCCACTACGAGTTGCAGTCTGTCTTGTACTGTTGTCGGTTGAATGTCATTTTCAACGGATGACGTGTATAGCAGAATGATCAGCTGATAAGTAATCGCTGGTAAGCTCTCAACTGAATATTTTAACTGATCAGTCAGTTGTCTTCGTAAGTTCACTTCAGCTAGGTTTCAGTTGATTTATGTAGTTCAATTCCTTCAAGATTCTTGATCAGTTAGTACAATTAATTAAACACTTAGTTTGTCAAACAACCGAAATTAAGTTTCCAACACATAGGGTACCCAGGGGAAGAGAATCCCCCAGCAACATCCACCGACTCATCCGCTCAAGGTGGGGTGCTGAGTTCTACAATCCCAGGACTATGGTGCGCCTATAGAGAGTGTTCAGGCCATAACAGCGATCTCCGCATACGCTATGCCAACTCAACTATAGCCCCATACGTCCAACAAATAAATAAATCAAGGCGACCTCCGCCATATCAAATCTGAATCAAAAAGTGGCTCAATATGCAATGTAATGATGCAAATCGATATCATCATCTCAATATCACAATAAACTCATCTCAAGAGAACAATCATCTTCAAATCAGAAGTAATTCATCGAGCCATAGAATTTTCAATTTAAAATAAAAATGATACTTTTACCTCGTATGTTACCGACCATAACGTACCTTTCATAATTAATTCAACGCTGCTTCAAATCGAGATCCGCAAATTGGATATGCAAGAAAACTCATAGCCCAACAATTATTCTTCACAAAGTTTTGTCAAACAAAGTCATTTACTCAGTCATTCATAATCTGAAACATACATCATCATTTCCACTGAATTCTGCTTCAATGCATTTCTGGCACATTTTAGTATTTTGAGCATAACTTCCTCAATATTCAGTGGAATCGAGCCAATTTGGTATCATTTCAAAGACAATACAATGTTCTATAACTTTAATTTGAACGTCAAATTCAGAATCCCCAACCAATGAATCCCAGAATTCGAATAAACAGAAGGCATCTACACAAATCTGCACTAACTCTTAATTTCATACCAGTTTTAGTACAAATCATGTATCGCTTTCAATTCTTCCTAGAATTGAGCGATTTAAGAACCAAATAGAAGCTAACTCGATGATCTACAAGTTTGATGAAGACCCTATATAATTCCCGAGATTATATCCTATTAATCCGAGATTATTGATTTATGAATTGATGTGACTATGAAAGGACAACTCCAAGAAAGAGTTTGGAAAAGCATGGGACATTGTGTATATGGAATCCAGCAGACCACGCGCACATGCGCGGAGATGAGGCACGCATATGCGCGAGTAGCAAATGCCGAGGCAGAAGACCTCGCGCATATGCGCGAGAGTAGGCGCACATATGCGCGAGCATGTGAAACAGCCAAATGCCGAGACAGAGAGTCTCAGCGCATATGCACGGACTCGCATATGCGCGAGAAGATAAATTGCCAAGCGCCGAGACAGAGAGTCTCGCGCATACGCGCCAGTGTTGGATGTGCATATGCGCGAGACGTGCTGAATGGAGAAATGAGCCACATGTCTTGCCATGCATGTTAGGATGTTTACTTTCATTTCAGAATTTAGAAATCGCAGATGAAGAAACCGAGAACCTCCATGAATAATCCTCAAACTTTGTCATTTTAGAATTTGATTGTGCAAGATCCGGCCGTCCGATTTTCAATCCGAGTTTAGTTCCGTGCTTCTCTTGTCAAGAGCTTCGAAAGGACGTAATTTTTATTACTTTCTTGTATGGTTCGAAAATTTGGTATTGGAGAAATCATAATTTGATTTATATTATGTGTTCTTGAGATTATGGTAAGCCTAAAATCGAAACCAGATCGAAGAACAGATAGTGTATGCATTTGTTATCATTTTCAGCCTATGTTTGAATGAGATTGTACAGAGTTTGAGATTATGGGCTGTATTTGTTATCGATTGTGAGTGGTGGTTTGTATCGATTGATGTTTGAGTTGACGGGTATATCGATATTGCAATGTTATGCTGTCAAAACGTAATTAGATTGAGATTGATCATGACATGTCTTGCTTTGAGGTATATGTTGATATTGTGCCTCTCGATTATGTCATTCCAGAGTTGGTATTGAAGACTTCAAAGACCGAACAAAGCCAGATTAAGATTTGTTGCGTCAACCAAGAACTACGAAAAGAAAGGTATAAATCAATGTTAAACCGGGAGAGATAGCTCGAGTAAGAGATAACTTGAGTTTCCCAAAAACCACATACTATATTGTTATTGCTTTGATGTCTTTGCAATTCTTGAGATTGATATGCTTAGTCTATTGAGTTATAGCAAAGCATGTATTATGAGTCTTTGGCAGAGGTGCCAAGTCACTGGACGTTTGGTTCATATCGATGTGCTTAGAAGAAGATCGACTCCTATTTGTAGAGATTCGATATAATGGGCCAAAGTCTGGGAAAACGAATGTACCACCGCCTAGCTGGGAAGAGTAAGTGGGAGACTTTTTACGTTCTTATTCAAACCGGGATCCCTAGATAAGAGTCGAGTCAAGATTAAGAGTTTAAGAGTTTGATTTACCGCTTTGTATGGATTTATGTTTTCGTAGATTACGATATATATGTGTTACAATTGTGATATGCTTTTGTATATGTTTATATGAAATGCATGTATATGTTGTTTATACTGGAAATATGTTTCTCACCGGAGTTATCCAATGTTGTTGTGTTTGTATGTGTGCATGACAACAGGTGGGACAGGATCAGGATCGAGAAGAGCATGATAGATCGAGATTAGATTGGTGATCCGGGCTTAGAAGTAGAGCTTGTTGTTCAACACATGACATGCAGTTGAGAAACACTAGTTTGTTATGATTTTATTTTGAACAGCTGTGTATCTTGATCAGGTTGTAGATTGCACTTGGTCTTGTAATTAAATAAGAAGGAGCATAACTTGTTGTAGTATTTTGTACACTTGTTTATGAGATGTTCAACTTTAAAAAAAATATTTCGACCTAGTTTATTTAATTGATCCATTTAATCCCAATTATAATTGAAAAGATGGAGTTAGCGTCTGGGTCCCCACACCCTAACTCCAAAATCCAAAGACAACTATCCCATATACACAAAATACAGAAGGTGTAGAAATTGTATTTTGCACGTAAACAAGAATCCATTCTCATATCCTTTTTAAATTCAAACCAACTCAAATACGACATCTTCAATATCTTAATATCTCAAATATAAACTCATTTATCAATTCTAAATTTCAACCCATTTTTAAAATTTAAAAAAAATGCTAAATACTTACATCCTTCGTGAAGCCCGTGATGAGAGGATCACAAATCTACCTTCATTTCAAAATTTTCTTGAGCAAATCTCTCTTATATTGAAGAAGAAATGTAGAAATTGAAGGAGAGGAAGGTTTTTGATGGAGAAGAAGGAGAAAAATGATTGGAGGAAGTGAAGATGAGCTTACATAGTCAATTTTTGCGTTTGTAGCGCCATAGTGCCATTTTCTAGCGCCAAATTTGCGCAACTCTAGCGCCTCAGCGCTTGAATAGTAACCTCATGAACAGTAAATTTTTTTTAAAAAAAAATTCGGGCTTTTCAATTCCTCCCCTCTAAAAATAGATTTCGTCCTCGAAATCAAATCATCAAATTCAAGTCTACGATGTAATGATCAATACTGAAAGTAAGACCGAGAATAGAAGCATACTTCATTTGAATAACTCTGGATATTTACGTCTCATATTGTCTTCTAATTCCCCAAGTTGCCTCCTCGACACCATGTCTGTTCCACTGTACTTTAATCAACTGTATCATTTTATTTCTGAGTTGTTTATATTTTCTGTCTAGAATCTGAATCGGTTTCTCAATATAACTCAGTCTGATCTAACTCAACCTCGTTGGGTGGAAGTACATGAGAAGGATCTGGATGATATTTCCACAACATAGACACATGAAAAACATCATGAACACCTGATAATGCAGGAGGAAGAGCTAATCTATAAGCCAAATCACCAACACGTTCAAAAAACTCATATAGACCTATGAATCTCGGTGATAATTTACCCTTCTTTCCAAATCTAACTGTACCATGGAAAGGAGATATTTTCAGAAAAACTCTGTCACCTTTCTCAAAAATCAATGGTCGTCTCCTGATGTTCGCATACTTAGCCTGCCTATCCTAAGCAGCTCGCATATGACTCTGAATCAATTTCACCTTTTCTGTCATGTCTCTTATCATATCAGGTCCTACAATTTGTGCTTCAGATAAATCATCCCAATACAGAGGAGATCGACACTTTCCTGCCATATAGTGCTTCAAATGGCGACATTCCAATGCTCACTTTATAAATGTTGTTATAAGAAAACTCGACAAGTGTTAACGAATCATGCCAACCAATACCAAAATCCATCACTAAAGCTCTCAACATATCCTTTAATGTATGAATAGTACGTTCTCATTGTCCGTCTGTCTGAGGATTATATGTTGTACTCAAATGCAAACGAGTACCAAGGACCTCTTTTAAGCTCTGCCAAAAATGAGATATGATACAATGGACTTAGGCACACCATGCAATCTCAAAACTTCTCTGATGTACAATTTGGCCATCTGATCATGCATATATGTCATCTGATAAGGAATGAAACATGAAGACTTGGTTAATCTGTCAACGATAACCCAAATTGCATCTCAACCCCTCGATGACCTCGGCAATTTCGTGACAAAGTCCATGGTGATATAGTCTCACTTTCATTCTGGAACCTTAAGGCTATGCAAAAGACCTCCTGGTCGCTTCTTTTCGACTTTCACTTGTTGACAATTCAAGCAACGAGATACAAATTCTGCTATGTCAGACTTCATTCTTTTCCACCAAAATTATTTCTTCAAATCATTGTACATCTTTTTACTTCCAGGGTGTACACTGAATTTACTGCAATGAGCATCACGCAAAATATGTATACTCAACTCTGAAATATTAGGAACTACAATACGATCATTCACAAACAAAATACCATCATTATTGACCTGAAATTCTGATCGATGTCCTGATTTGACGAGTTCAATTGATTTCTGAATGATTTGATCTAACCTTTGGGCCTCTCTAATTTTGACAAATAACTCTGACTCTGCCTTAATCATAAATACTCTTACAGGTTGAGTATCTACCACAAAATCCAAACCAGAAAGACAAAATTCTTCTACTAGATCATAAATACTGCTAGTGATCAAGGACATATTGCATACTTTTCTGCTCAGAGCATCGGCTGCTGCATTAGACTTGCCTGGATAATATTTTATTTCGCAATCATATTCTTTCAACAAGTCTAACCAACGCCTCTGTCTCATGTTCAGCTCCGCTTGTGAAAGGAGGTATTTCAAACTCTTATGATCAGTGAATATCTCAAATATCTCCCCATACAAGTAGCGACGCCAAATCTTTAAGGCAAAAGCCACTGCTGCTAGTTCCAAGTCATGCACTGGGTATCTAGACTCATGTGGATTCTACTGTCTTCAAGCATAGGCAATCACACGACCATGCTGCATTAATACAAAACCCAGTCTTTGATGTGAAGCATCAGTGTGTACTGTAAATCCTCCTAAACCTGATGGGATAGTCAGAACTGGAGCATTAGTCAATCTCTACTTAAGTTCAACAAAACTAGCCTCACATGCCTGTGACCAAATAAATGGTGCATTCTTTTGTGTCAGCTGGGTAATTGGCCTCGCAGTCTGTGAGAATCCTTCAATAAATCTGCGATAATATCATGCCAAACCCATAAAACTACGCATTTCGGGAACTGATGTCGGTTTAGACCAATTGATGACTGCCTCAACTTTACTCGAATCAACTGATATACCAGCACTTGAAATCACATGTCCAAGGATTACCACTCTATCCAACCAAAACTCGCATTTGGATAATTTAGCATACAAATTTTCAGTTCTCAAAATTTGCAAAACAGCTCTCAACTGCTCGGCATGGTCAAATTCAGATTTTGAATAAATAAGAATATCATCAATGAAGATCACAACAAATTGATCTATATACCTTTGAAACACACGGCTCATCAAATCCATAAATACCGCAGGTGCATTGGTCAACCCAAAAGGCATAACCAAAAATTCAAAATGCCCATACCTGGTACGAAAAGTAGTCTTAGGTACATCTGCCTCTCTAACTCTTAACTGATGATATCCGAATCTTAAATCAATCTTAGAATATACTGAATAAACTGCAACTGGTCAAAGAGATCATCAATCCTTGGCAAAGGATATTATTCTTTACTGTGGCTTTATTCAACTGTCTATAATCGGCACAAAACATCATAGACCCGTATTTTTTCTTCACAAATAAAACCGGAGCACCCCAAGGTGAAAAACTTGGTCTTATATATGAAATGGGATCGGTTACGGTGCCCGGTTGCGCAACAAAAAATTTTGTAAAAATGTTTTTCAACAAGAAAACAAAATTGAGCACCTCACAATATGTGTATCAAATAACAATAAACAAATAATGTCATACATAGGGTGTTTTAGAAAATTACCTATCAATCACAAGGATTGATGTTTTGGCTCCAACTAAGTTGTAAATAACTTAGCTCTTGAAGGTAGACAATCTACAAGCTTCACCTTGCTTTTGGACTCTTTTTTTAAAATTAGGTCCACCACTAACAAGGTAGATCCACTCTAATTTTGCACAAGAAAAATTAGAACATTTTTCATTGAGAAGAATGATCTTTCCTCAACAACAAAAAAATGAAGAAGAAAAATGGAGGAGAGGAAGACATGAAATTTCGGCCATGCATGGTGAAATGAAGGGGAGAGAATTTTCTTGGTTGGGCAAAAAGGTGTTGTGTATCCCCAAGGCACGCCATGCCTTGGATGTGGAAAAAGTTGTCTCCCAACTCTTCACCTCCCAATGCACATTTTATTTGGGCTTGTAACAATTACAAGGCCGTTGACTTTTATTTAAATGTCTCAAACACATTTGAGATCATTTAAACTTTACTTGATTTTACTCAAGCCCACAAGTTTAATAATTATTTCTAATTGGGCTCTACAAGGCCCAATGTTGTTTAATTAATTCAACACTTGAATTAATTTAATTATTTGGACTCTACTAGGCCCATTAGTGTTTAATTAATTCAACACTTGAATTAATTTAATTTAGTCCATAATAATGTTTATGAAAATCACAATTTTCAAATACATTATTTGCTTGGCCAACTATTAATTTAGGAACACTTCCTCAAATTAAAAGTTATATTCTCCTTATAGAAGTCATACTTCTATTTTTATTTGCCCTTATAAACTCCTTTATAAGCCGTTACACATTGAACTATTTTACTTCTAAACGAGATCTATAAAGTTAGCACTTGTGTGACCCTCAATGGTTCAATGATGCAACTAGCCGTGGGTTCACATCACAGTTTGATTTGGGACTAAACATGTCCTTATTCGAGCATACCCCAGTTGCTCCATTCTTACTTATCAACTCCTTGATAATAAGAACGTCAGAACTCAAGTCTGATTGTACCCAACCAATCATGTTAAACGCCTAGCAGCATCGATTACATGATTCCCTAGGTATCAAATGATAGAGCCTGCAAGAACCAATCTATTATGGTTAGCGTACAGTACGGTCCCTTCATCTCATATATCCCGACCGATTCGACAACTATTGGTATATCGAGAGCTGTCAAAGAATCGATACTATGTGTCATGTCGTAGTTGCATCGATGGTGTAATCTATGAAATTCCTTTCATAATTACCAGCATAATCTGATCAGAGATTTCATACTACATATACACATGTGATCACATAGGATATCCATACCCGAAGGTAAGCGATGAATCCCCGACTACAATGCATCGACTCCTATATGTTTCGACAAAAACCCAACCTTGCCACCTGATGACCCTATGAGAGTCGGTAAACAAGTCAAAGTGCAATGCTAGCATATAGAGTCTCAATGTTGTCCCGGGTCATAAGGACTAATGGTGTACAACCATAAACTAGGAAGTTTCCACTCGATAAATGAGAACCACTTGGAAAGTCCTATATGGAGGGTTGTTCAGTGCACTCTACCAAGAGCACCTATCTGCATGCTCGGACATCACAATGTCCACTACCAATGAAACATGGTACTCACATCGCAGATACTAGTCTCAAACTCGAGCGGCCTATATCCTTCTTTCCGGTGGCTGAATCGACTAGGAACTCTTTAGAATATACAGTATTCCAAATATGAGTTTCATGATACTCATCATATGAGCATCTCATATTCTTTCTACTATTTGTATATTCAAGGACTTTATCTATGCAACTAGCATGGGTATACAGATAAAGATGTGTCAAAACAATAATTTCAAATATTATTAAAATAAAGATTGTTTATACATAGAGTTTCATTGTGAACACTCGGCCAACACTAGGCTCGACGGGCACCTACTCTAACAATCTCCCATTTGCACTAGATTCAACTACCCATATGCTTCAAACCCATCGATTCGCGATGCTTCTCGAATAATGGTCCAGGTAAAGCCTTAGTTAGTGGATCAGCAACATTATCTGCGGAACCGACTTTGTCAATCGAGACTTCTCCTCTTTCCACAATCTCTCGGAGGATGTGGTACTTTCTCAATACATGTTTGGACTTCTGATGAGACCTTGGCTCCTTTGCTTGAGCAATAGATCCCGTGTTGTCACAAAACACCGGGATAGGAGCAACTCCATTAGGAATGACGCCCAACTCTTGGACGAAATTCTTTATCCAAACAGCCTCCTTTGCTGCAGCTGATGCAACAATGTATTATGCCTCAGTGGTGGAATCCGCTGTACTGTCTTGCTTGGAACTCTTCCAAGAGACAGCAGCACCATTGAGCATGAATATGAACCCAGAGGTTGACTTCGAGTCATCAATATCGCTTTGGAAGCTAGAGACGTTATAGCCTTCCAATTTCAGTTCTCCACCCCCATAGACCAAGAACAACTTATTGGTCCTTCTCAAATACTTGAGGATGTCTTTCACTGCTTTCCAATGTGGAAGACCAGGGTTCGATTGATATCTACTCACTACACTTAGTGCGAAAGCCACGTCAGGACGTGTAGATATAATCCCATACATGATGCTACCAATTGCAGATGCATACGGAATGCGTTTCATCGCCGCTATCTCTGCATCAGTTTTGGGAGACATAGACTTGGACTAGGGACACGCCATGACACATTGGTAGATGTCTTCTCTGGGACTCATCCATCGAGAACCGCTTCACGATGGTATCAATGTATTTGCACTGGGTGAGACCAAGCAATCTTCTTGATCTATCTCTATAGATCTGTATTCCCAATACAAAAGATGCTTCACCCAAGTCCTGCATCGAGAACTTACTCGCTAACCATATTTTAGTTGATTGCAACATTCCTACATCATTCCCAATGAGTAGAATGTCATCAACATAAAGCACCAGGAATGTCACAGTACTCCCACTGACCTTCTTATACACACATGGTTCATCAAGATTCTTAATAAAACACAACTATTTGATTGTACTATCGAATCTAAGGTTCCAACTCCTAGATGTCTGCTTTAGATCATAAATAGATCTTTGAAGTTTGCATACCATATGCTCACTTCCAACAGATGTAAACCCTTCAGGTTGAGACATGTAAATCTCTTCCATAATATCCCCATTAAGAAAGGCAGTCCAGACATCCATCTGCCATATCTCATAGTCATACCATGCAGCTATGGCTAGCAATATCCTTATGGACTTGAACATTGCAACTGGAGAAAAGGTTTCCTCAAAGTCAACTCCTTGTCTTTGAGTATATCCTTTTGCTACCAATCGCGTCTTGAAGGTCAATACCTTCCCATCCGCCCCAAGTTTCCTCTTGTAAATCCATTTACACCATATGGGAACAATTCCCTCAGGTGGATCCACGTGATTCCACACTTGGTTCGAATGCATGGAATTCATCTCAGATTCCATTGCTTCAAGCCACTTGGATGAATCGGCATCAGATAACGCTTCCTTGAAGGTCCTTGGATCACATCCATGGTTAGACTCATCATGGCCCTTTTCAAGAAGCAGACCATACCTCATAGGTGGTCTCGAGACTCTCCCGGGTCTTCTAGGAGCTTGTATCTCCTCTCTTGGCTCTTCGTGTGTGGGTTCTTCAATTGTGGGTGTTTCTCGAACCTCTTCAAGTTCTATCATCTCCCTTTTATATCCAATAGAAATTCTTTTTTCCAAAAAGGTTGCATTCCTAGAAACAAACACCTTTGTTTCTTGGGGATGATAGAAATAATATCCAACAGAATTCCTTGATATCCCACAAAGTAACATAAAATGGATTGACTATCCAATTTATCTCCCACTGTCTGTTTCACATAAGCAGAGCACCCCCATATTCTAAGATAAGAATACTTGGGTGGCTTACCCATCCATATCTCATATGGTATCTTATCAACTGCCTTTGAATGGATATTGTTCAACAACAGTGCCGCTGTCTCAAGCGCATATCCCCAAAAGGATGGCGGCAACTCCGTGAACCCCATCATAGCACAAACCATGTCCATCAAAGTCCGGTTACGACGCTGCGAAACACCATTCAACTGTGGTGCAGCAGGCGGAGTCCACTGCTGTGGGGATCCGGGCTCTAACTCAATTCTTTTCGTGATTAGTCGGATCATTGTTCAAAAATACGGGTCAAAATTTTGCTTTTAACACTAAATCAAATGTTTATAACTCAGGCACAAAAATAATTCTATATTCATTTCATTACAACAAACATAATATACATGCCTCGTTTTATTCATATTCTACAAACCAGTAATTAAATACAGTACATATCAAAAGTACAACTACTAGTTCATCTGCTACGCCCGTGATCACCACGCTATGTCCATCTCTCATCTCTGTCGCGACCCTGATCCTGCCCCACCTGTTGTTATGCACACATACAGACATAACAACAGCCGGAAACTCCGGTGAGAACAAATCCCAGTATAAAACATGTATACATGCTGATACATAATCATAAATCATAAATCAAAGCAATAATAATGGGCTTCATAGTCTATGAAACCAATCTATATAAACATGCCATTCAAATCAAATCATGTCTTGACTCAACTCGACTCTACTCTAGGGATCCCGGTGTGAATAAGACGTAACTGTCTGTCACCTACCCTCCCAATCGGGGTAACTGTACGTCTTATTCCTAGACTTCGGTCATGTCTGTATCGAATGTCTACAATCGGAGGATGTCTGCTCCTATGCGTCGATACACCGAACGTCTAGAAGTTTGGCAAATCTGCCAATGACTCTCCTATCTCAAATGCATGAATATAAATCTATAAATTCATAATCATATCAAAAGATTTGAATATAATCTATACACAAATCATAATCATATCAAAAGACAAGCAACTAATCTAGTATGTGATTTTGTTGGGAAACTCAAATTGAATCTTATTTGAGTTGTGTCTATCCCAAACAAAACATGCATTATACCTTCGTTGTAGTATAATCGTCGTCGTAGTCGAAGTCTTGTTCCCAAATTTACCAATACAAATCTGAAATGGTATAATCAATGTGTATTCTATCAAACTTCTACTCAACTCAACACATATATGAATTGATAATCAATCTCAATACAAATCGACGGTACAACGGCATAATCCTGCGATACCGATCACTCAATAACATCATAATCAATCACAATCAACTCATACTCCTCATTAAAATATAATGTATCATACTGAACTCTTCATTATCTTAACTCAATATACATGCTGGAAAATCGACACCATCTCAAACGGTATCCGAAAATCGATCCGATTGTATTTCCATACTCACCATAATCATAAGAACATATAATATAACTCATATCTGATTTTCTCATACAACTCAACTTCAAAACATGCTGAAAGGAACCAATACTTACATTTCCTTGTAGCCTTCAAAGAGAGGAATCCAAATCTATATTTAGATTCAAGTTTTAATGTATAAATCTCACACAATCACAATTATAACTTTGAGAGAACTTGAGGAATTGTTGAAGATGCTCTCAGTTCTGAATTCTGAAATGAGAAATATTAAATCAGTCCAATATCTATATATATATATGCCATGTGTCACAACAAGGAATAAAGGTGGATTTCTCGCATGCAGCACCACGGGTGCGGTCACTCTTCACCGCGGGTGCGCTGTGCCCACAGCATGCCTTTCATTTTCTGAAATTCAACGACCGCGGGTGCGGTCCCTCCTTGACCGCGGGTGCGGTCTTGCTTCGAATAAAATTTCCTACCCTACTGGCCACGCACCGCGGGTGCGGTATTTCTGCAGTAAATAATCTCCAACTCTCTGTCCATGCAACCGCGGGTGCACTCTCTCTGGACCGCGGGTGCGGTGATCCTATGGTAAAAATGGCCATCTTTCTGTCCATGCACCGAGGGTGCGGTGCTTCTCTAGGCGCGGGGGCGGTCTCCCTTCAAGCAACATTTCATCTTTGCATTTTAAATATGACCATCTAGGGCATTACTATTTCTCCCCCTCTTAGATATCAGTTCGTCCTCGAACTTGAAATCAATACATCAAAGCATGTAAATGAAGCAATGTAATCAAAATTGAATAAATACCTACATCATCGAAATAACTCGGGATGTTTCTGTCTCATATCTGCTTCTGTCTCCCAAGTCACTTCCTTGGTGCCATGACGATTCCACTGGACTTTTCACTAGTGGAATAGTCTTCGTTCTGAGCTGCTTCTCTTTCCGATCCAGAATCTGTATCGGTTGCTCAACATAACTCAAAGTCTGATCAAGCTCAGCTTCCTCAGGCCGAATGACATGAGAATAATCTGGCATGTATCTACGCAGCATTGATACATGAAAAACGTCATGTATCCCGGATAGAGTAAGGAGGAAGAGCCAGTCGATAGGCTCGATCGCCAATCTTCTCAAGAATCTCGTATGGACCGATGTATCTAGGAGACAACTTCCCGCGTTTGCCAAATCTGACAATGCCTCGGAAAGGAGAAATTTTCAAGAATACTCTGTCCTCTTTTTCAAATACAAGCGGTCTACGTCTGATATTGGCATATTTGGCTTGCCTATCCTGTGCTGTTTTCATTCTCTTCTGGATTATCTTCACCTTCTCAGTCATCTCTCGAATCATATCAGGCCCAAGTTCTGGTACCTCAGATATATCATCCCAGTACAACGGAGATCTGCACTTCTTGCCATACAATGCTTCAAACGGTGCCATCTCTATGCTCGTTTGATAGCTGTTGTTGTACGAGAATTCACACAACGGTAGTGAATCTTGCCAACTAGTGCCAAAGTCTAGCACTACAGCTCTCAGCATATCCTCTAAAGTCTGGATAGTCCGCTCTGACTGTCCATCTATCTGGGGATGATAAGCAGTGCTCAGGTTCAATGTCGTACCTAAAGCCTGCTGCAGACTGTGTCAAAAGTGAGAAGTGAATCGTGGATCACGATCTGATACGATAGACTTCGGCACACCATGTAATCTGACTACCTCTCGGACATATATCTCAGCCATCTGATCTTGTCTGTACGTCATTTTATACGGAATAAAACACGCTGATTTGGTTAATCTGTCTATCACAACCCAAATCGCATCACAGCTCCGGGATGATCGAGGTAACTTCGTCACGAAATCCATGAAAATGTGATCCCATTTTCATTCTGGAATAGATAGGCTCTGAAGTAAAACTCCGGGCTTCTTTCTTTCAGCCTTCACCTGTTGGCAATTTAAACACTTAGACACAAATTCTGAAATATCTGACTTCATCTGTTTCCACCAAAATTGTGTCTTCAGATTGTTGTACATTTTACGGCCTCCAGGATGAATAATAAACCGACTACAGTGCGCTTCTGAAATAATCTGTTGTTTCAAGTCTGAAACATCTGGCACTACAAGACGGTTATTCACATACAGAACAAAATCATGTACCTGATATTCAGACTGATGTCCTGATCTGACCATCTGAATCGACTTCTGCACATTCTGATCAGTTCTTTGTGCCTCTTTGATTTTCATAATCAAATCTGGCTCAACTTGAATCGTGGCAAGTCTTAATGGTCTACTATCTGTGTCAAATGCTAAACCAGACAAACAACAATCTTCAACTAAATTCGAAACACCTATCGTCGATAAGGATAGGGTACAAACCTTTCGACTCAAGGCATATGCTGCTGCATTTGACTTCCCTGGATAGTACTTGATCTCGCAATCAAAATCTTTCAGTAGATCAAGCCATCTACACTGCCTCATGTTCAACTCTGACTGAGAAAACAGATACTTCAGGCTTTTATGGTCAGAGTAAATCTCAAATTTCTCACCATAAAGATAATGACGCCAAATCTTTAATGCAAATACAATAGCCGCCAATTCAAGATCATGAATGGGATATCGAATCTCGTGTGGCTTCAGCTGTCTAGAGGCATATGCGATCACATGACCCCGCTGCATAAGAACACATCCCAGCCCTCTGTGAGATGCATCACAATATACAATGAAATCGCCAGTACCTGAAGGAATCATCAAGACAGGTGCACTGGTCAGCCTCTTCTTCAACTCTAGGAAGCTAGACTCGCAATCCTCCGACCACACAAATGGTGTATTCTTTTGCGTCAACTGGGTAATCGGCTTCGCAATGCTGGAGAAATCTTTGATGAATCGTCTATAGTACCCTGCTAGACCCATGAAACTGCGTATCTCAGGCACCGAAGTCGGTCTCGGCCAACTGATCACAGCTTCCACTTTACTCGAATCCACAGAAATACCATCTCCAGATATGATATGACCCAAGAAGACAACCTGTCTCAGCCAAAACTCACACTTTGACAGTTTCGCATATAATCTTTCATTTCTTAGTGTTTGCAACACAATTCTCAAATGATTGGCATGCTCATTCAGATTCTTAGAGTACACCAAAATATCATCAATAAAAACAATCACAAATTCATTTAAATACCTCTGAAAGACACGGTTCATTAGTCCCATGAACACCGCTGGAGCATTCGTTAAACCAAAAGGCATGACAATAAATTCGTAATGTCCATACCTGGTTCGGAATGCTGTCTTTGGTATATCAATATCTCGTACTCGCAGCTGGTGATATCCAGATCTCATATCGATCTTGGAATAGATAGATGATCCCTGCAACTGATCAAATAAGTCGTCGATACGAGGCAAAGGATATTTATTCTTTATCGTTGCCTTGTTCAGTTGCCTGTAATCTATACACAATCTCATAGAACCGTCTTTCTTTCGCACAAATAGCACTGGTGCGCCCCAAGGAGATACACTGGGTCTGATATATCCCTTGGCTAGAAGATCTTCTAGTTGTGCTTTCAATTCTTTCAATTCTATTGGCGCCATCCTATATGGGGCTCTCGAAATAGGAACGGTACCTGGAATAAGATCAATGCTAAAATCTACCTCTCAAGCTGGAGGTAACCCTAGAATCTAGTCAGGAAATACATCTGCAAACTCCCGTACTACTGGAAAATATGCCAATGCCGGGCTCGATTTGAGTAAATCTTGTGAAGGGCCTAAAACTCCTTTCTTGAAAATTTGCGGAAAATTAAAAATTTTCTTTTTTAAAAGAACTTAAATGGCCTCATTCATAAAATCACTGGTGAATCAAGTTCAATATTTCAAAATATTGCAGCGGAAGAAAATAAAGTTTGCCAAAAATCACAATTTAAAAATATCCAACAACTGATAAAAATTGTTTGCGGAATAACATAACAACTGCTGCACTGAGGTCCTCGGGTGCCACTACTGCCGACCCAAGCTGGCTCACTGGTCCCCGCCCTCGGCCCTGGCCTCATCAGTACCTACAACAATCAAGCCTAGTGAGCCTAAAGACTCAGCATGCATATATCACAGGTAACGAGTAAAAATCTGAATTAAAATATGCATGAGTTAACATATCATGTCCTGAGGCATACTGAAAATAATCTGTACTGAGCAATTATAATACGTTCATAATTGAACTGGAAATCACTGTAAAAATATTTGCTCCTTGGAGCCTGTACTGAAATATCTGGTAAAATTTTCTGTTGAGATTATGTTTTACGCCTGTGGCCACTGCACTAAGCTGAACTGATCGGTAACTGGCTACCGGGGAGGCTGAAACTGAACTGAGCTGGCCGGTCACTGGCGACCGGGTGGTACCATACTGAACTGATCGGTCACTGGCAACCGTATAAAATAACACTCCCACATAGTGAATGAACCACAAGCCATATCGCATAAATCTCAAAAATAATCATTTTCTGTTTTCATGCACGTAACATAATTAACTGACGTAATGAAAAATCCTGTAATTTTACCAACTGGATTGGATTGGATCGTCCCCAGGCTCGCTGCAACCTAACTGTGCCATGAAAAATATGCAGTAGCTTAAACATGACCAACTACGCAATTTACATTCAAAAGATGCGACTATGACGCCTAATGACTTCGCATTTAATCATGACTCCGAGCCAACTTGAACCGACACTGAACCGACGTATAGTCATGATTAAAATACGCTGAAAAATCATAAAATAATGCTCCTAAAATGATAGGGTCGAAATCTAGGTGAAATGGAGGCCAAAACACGAAACGCTCTTTCGAGAGTCAATTTGGCACATTGCACCGTAAATTCTCGTACGACCTCAAAAATGATCCAAATGACAAACGGTCAAAAACATGACCTTCCTAACTCAATGAGGCACTGTCCAGTCCAAGGCCATGGGCTAAAAGCCAACCACGAACTCGAACGAGCCTCTGAACCGACACAGCAACTTGCTGTAATTTCCAGCAGCTGCGCAACTACAAGACTTGCGTTGGTTTCGAGACTATAGGCCATTAGGGGCGTGAACCACCGACCAGAGACTCTTACCAACATCCCAAGGAATGATTTGAACCATGGCTAAGGGCCCTAGGCCAGCCGCAATCCGCATCATACCAAAACTCAACCGAAGGGTCCAACCGAGAGCAACGTGCATGCGTGTGTAGTGTTTATGCTATGATCGATGTCTCGTGTCATTCCAATGGCCATTTGATTGACCATGGCACGATCTAGACATCTAGGAGCATGATATGAACCGTGGCTAAGGGCCATAGGCCAACCAAGATCCATACCAAGCAACAAAAGAAACGAAACCATATGCTGAAAAATGGAAGGGGCCGAATGGGGAAAGGGGCTGTTCTTGTTGATTATTTAAAAACCGATGAGCCATGGACCAAGCCACAAAAAGGACAACTTAGTCACGTCTTAGACATACTAGGGAAGTGATCCAACCATGGCTATAGGCCCTTGGGGCAGCCAAGATCAGATCCTTCCTCCATGACAAAAAACTGAATTTTTCGAACAACATTTCTGCACCTATGGGGACTTGCTGTCATTCTGAATTTCCAGCAAGCATGGGGCTGGTTTGAATGGACCAACATGGTCCTAATGCTTCCTACTACATGTATATAAGCCGCCTTGGGAGCCTGGAGTCGATCCAATACCTGAAACTCACAAACCAAAAGAAATCGTGAAGCTTGCCAAGGAAATCGAAAATTCTGCATGTGTGGTTTCAAAATGTTTTGACTTGGATCTCGATTTTTACTTGAATAAACATGATCATGTACTGAAAAATAAATGATAATATGACTTGATTGAGGTTTGAAAGAAATCTAGACATGCCTGGTTTCGTTTCGAAAGAAAACGAACGAAACGACGACGACGCGGCACGGAGGAGGTGGAGCGCTTCTCTTTTCTACCTTACCTTGCTCTCGATTTTTCTCTCTTCTTTTTGGCTAGGTACCTCACGATTTTTCTACTGAAAATGAGTGTGAATTCACTCCGAATTTTCGAAAAGGAGAGGGGGGGGAAAAATGGTTATGAGGGGTGAGGAGAAGGGTGCACAATATAAGGAAGAATCAAGACCAAGTCCACTCCCCTTTGAATTTAAAATTTTGAATTGATATCAAATGAGTTGGTGGATGCTTCTAGGAGGTAGTGGCCGAAATTTCTCTTGTTCTAGACTAGGATATGTCCATTTATTTAATTAAATTGTGCTCCCAAAAATCCTAGAATTATCCTACTAATTACATGCAAAGAATTGGTCAAAGTTGATGAGTTGGAAAATGAATCTTCTAGCACTAAGGGTGGCCGAAAAATGCATGATAAAATAAAGGGAAATGTTGATTATCTAGTCAACTAATAATCCTTGAAAGCCTTACTAATCCTTTAAATAATTTTAGTGAGCTAACCCCTTAATTTAATAAATTAAATGAGTTCATTTCTTAATCACCTCAAATAATTAAATTAAATCCTCAAACCTCCCTTTCTAACTTAAATGAACTTGGTTGCTGGCTAAATTAACTTCTGGAAATATTTCTCGAAATCTTAAATTCTATCTCAAAACTCCAACTCCGGTCCGGCCTCACTGAAAATACTGAAATGCTAAAAATCAATCTACTGAACTGAAATAATAAAATAATTAACTTCAAATAAATGCATCATGCAATGAAGTCAATTAAATTTAAGAAAACCTAGAATTATGCATGGCTTATACGTCTACTGATTTACGGGTTCTACAATCCTCCCCCCCTTAAATAAATTTCGTACTCGAAATTAGAACTCACCGAATAACTCAGGGTATCGACTTCTCATCTCCGGCTCAGACTCCCACGTAGCTTCCTCCTCTGAATGGTTGAGCCATTTGACTTTGACTCGCTTAACGAGCTTGTTCCGAAGTTTCTTCTCCTGTCTGTCTAGGATCTGCACGGGTCTCTCCTCATAAGATAAGTTCGGAGTAAGCTGCAACGGCTCGAAATTCAGCACATGCGAAGGATTTGCCATATACTTCCTCAGCATGGAGACGTGAAAGACATTGTGTACTCCGGCCAGATTCGGCGGAAGAGCCACACGATACGCTAGCGTCCCAACTCTGTCGAGGATCTCAAACGGTCCAATGAATCTCGGACTGAGCTTCCCTTTCTTGCCAAATCTCATGACACCCTTCATAGGTGCCACTTTCACGAAGACATGATCGCCCACTGCAAACTCTAACTCTCTCCGCCGCTGATCGGCATAACTCTTTTGTCGACTCTGAGCAGTCCTCATTCTATCACGGATCTTGACTACTACATCTGCTGCCTGCTGAACAATCTCTGGACCCAACTCTGCTCTCTCTCCTACTTCATCCCAATGAACAGGAGATCTACACTTGCGGCCATACAGCGCCTCATACGGAGCCATACCTATAGACGACTGGAAACTGTTGTTATAGGTGAACTCTACCAATGGTAAGTTCGACTCCCAACTCCCAGAGAAATCAATGACGCAAGCACGGAGAAGATCCTCTAAGATCTGAATAACTCGCTCCAACTGTCCATCTGTCTGCGGATGGAAAGCTGTGCTAAACAGCAACTTCGTACCCATAGTCGAATGCAAACTCTTCCAAAACGAGGAAGTGAATCTGGGATCTCTGTCGGATACGATAGAAACTGGAATACCATGGAGTCGGACTATCTCTCGGATATACAGCTCTGCATACTGAACCATGGTGAAAGTCGTCTTAATAGGCAAGAAGTGCGCTGATTTGGTAAGACGATCTACAATCACCCAGATAGCATTCGATCCTCTGGCTGACCTCGGCAATCCGGTCACAAAGTCCATGGTAATGTTCTCCCACTTCCACTCGGGAATAGGAAGAGGCTTGAGCAAACCTGCTGGTCTCTGATGCTCGGCCTTCACTAACTGGCAAGTCAGGCACTCGGATACAAAACGCCTGATGTCCTTCTTCATCCCTGGCCACCAATACAATAGCTGCAGATCTTTGTACATCTTCGTACTCCCAGGGTGAATGGAGTACGGGGACGTATGGGCCTCTGATAAGATGTCTGCTCGGATAGAATCACTGCTGGGAACCCATATCCTATCTCGGTATCTCACAATACCGTCGCTGACTGCATACAAAACACTGCCCTTGGCTTCATCTCTCTTCTTCCACTGTGCCAACTGCTCATCTGCGGTCTGACCACTGCGAATACGGTCCAAAAGGAAAGACTGAATGGTCAAGGTAGATAGACGAGGAACTCTACCTCGAGGATAAGTCTCAAGATCAAACCTCTGCATCTCAATCTGAAGAGGTTTCTGCATCGTCAAATGAGCCATCACTGCGACTTTCCTGCTCAAAGCATCCGCAACTACATTAGCTTTACCCGGGTGGTAGCTAATGTCACAATCGTAGTCTTTCACAAGCTCCAACCAACGCCTCTGACGCATGTTCAGCTCCTTCTGCGTAAAGAAATACTTGAGGCTCTTATGGTCGATAAAGATCTGGCACTTCTCTCCATACAGATAGTGCCTCCAAATCTTCAAAGCAAAAACTACGGCCGCTAACTCCAGATCATGGGTAGGGTAATTCTTCTCGTGGATTTTCAGCTGTCGAGAAGCATACGCTATCACTCTCCCATGCTGCATCAAAACTGCACCTAAACCAAGCTTCAAAGCATCGGTATAAAGGACAAACTCACCAGATCCTGACGGTATAGCCAAAACAGGTGCTGAGATAAGAGCTTGCTTCAAAGTATCGAAGCTCTTCTGACACTCCTCGCTCCACACAAACTTCACATTTTTCTTTGTCAGCGCTGTGAGTGGAACGGCAATGGATGAGAATCCCTGAATGAACTTCCTGTAATATCCTGCTAGCCCAAGAAAACTGCGGATCTCTGATGCATTCTGAGGCACAACCCAATCTCTGACTGCTGCAACTTTCGCCGGGTCTACCTCAATGCCACTGCTAGAAACAATGTGGCCCAAGAACGCCACCTTCTCTAACCAGAATTCGCACTTACTGAACTTTGCGAATAGTTTATGTTTCTGCAATGTCTGCAACACTGTGGTCAGATGCCTGCTGTGCTCCTCCCGACTCTTGGAGTAGACAAGAATGTCATCTATGAACACTATCACAAACTGGTCGAGGTACGACTGAAATACGCGATTCATTAGATCCGTGAAGATCGCTGGCGCATTCGTCAGACCGAACGGCATCACTAGGAACTCGTAGTGGCCATAACGAGTCCTGAAAGCTGTCTTCGAAACATCAGCATCTCTCACCCTCAACTGGTGATAACCAGAACGCAGATCTATCTTGGAGAAAATCGAAGCTCCCTGCAACTGGTCAAACAGATCCTCAATCCTCGGCAGTGGGTATTTATTCTTCACTGTAACCCTGTTCAACTCCCGGTAGTCAATGCAAAGCCTCATCGTGCCATCCTTCTTTTTCACGAATAAGACCGGCGCTCCCCATGGAGAAAAGCTCGGGCGAATGAACTCCTTGTCGAGAAGTTCCTGAATCTGCTTCTTAAGCTCTGCCATCTCTGTCGGTGCTAGTCGGTATGGCGCTTTGGATATCGGAGCCGTACCTGGCACAAGCTCAATGGAAAACTCCACCTCTCTCTCGGGTGGCATACCAGAGACGTCTTCGGGAAAAACGTCTAAGAAATCTCTGACAATCGGAACATCTGAGGCTGACTGGCTGGGTTCCTCGGGGACAGATAAAAAGGTCGCTAGAAATGCCCGACACCCTCTATGCATGAGCTTCCTAGCCTGAACATAAGGAATAATGCGCGGTAAAGGAAAGTACCTGTCCGGCTCAAATAAGAACTGCTCCATTCTAGGCGGTCAATCAAGAACAGATCTCCGCTGGAAGTCTATCAACACTCTGTTCCTCAATAGCCAGTCCATCCCTTGGATGATGTCAAATTCCGGCATCGGTAGCACAATCAGATCCGCATAAACAAGATTACCGTGCAACTCAAGGTCTATATCTCGGATAACATTGGTGGCTGCCATCTCCTCGCCTGACGGCAACACTACTGAAAAGGCTGTATCTAGCCCAATGGTCTGGATCTTGAGAAAGTTTGCAAAGACCTCCGAAATAAACGAGTGAGTGGCCCCTGAATCTATCAAGGCCTTGGTAGCGGAACCAGATATAAAAATTCTCCCTGAAAGATCGAAACTCTAAGTTGAATCCCACTACAAGATCTAAACTTATAGACATGCAAAGGTCAAGGTTCCTCTAGCTTAATTTCCCCGAAATAAATCTGAGTAGAGCATGCAATCCTATAACAGTTCTAAGTTCAAAATCTAAATCCCGATTCCAAAAACACGGAAATTCAAATAATAACTTAAAGTTTAAAGGTACCTGTCAACAACATAGTCTCCGGGTTGGTTTCCGCGGCATGGAGAGCAAAAACCCTGCCTTGGGTAGGAAGATTCCTCTGAGGGCACTGCAGCAATATGTGGTCTGGACTGCCACACTTAAAACACTTTCCTGAGCCAGCCATACATGCTCCAGGATGGCGACGTGAGCACCTGGGACAAACTGGGTGCTCCTGAGTCCTCGGGGCTGTGCGTCCCCGCTGCTGCTGCTGCTGCTGCTGGCCTCGGTTCCTGGGCGGTCCATGAAAAGGCCTCTTATTCTGCTGCTGATGCTGATGGGGAGGAGGGCGGTGTGGTGCCTGGACTGGGCGCTTGCCCTGGCGATCCCTCTCGATATCCCGTAGATCCTGCTCTGCGGCTAAGGCCTTGGAGACGGCAACCTCATAAGTAGCAGGGTCAGATACCCTAACATCCTGGCGCAAGATCGGCCGTAAGCCCACCAGGAAGTGCATCAGCTTGGCTCTGGCATCATTCGCTATCAGGGGCACAAAGTGACAGCCCCTCTCAAACTTACGGATAAACTCCGTAACCGACATATCCCCCTGTCTCAGACTCATGAACTCGGTGGTCAGCCTAGTGCTAACCTCCTCAGCAAAATACTTGGAGTAGAAAACCTCCGTAAAGCGGGTCCAAGAAAGTGTAGCCAAGGTCAGGGCTACCGAAGCTCCTTCCCACCATAAGCGGGCGTCTCCAGTGAACAGGTAGGTGGCACACCGGATTCGGTCTGCGTCTCCCAGCTCCATGAACTCGAAGATAACCTCGAGGGATTTGATCCATCCCTCGGCAACCATGGGGTCAGATGCCCCAGAGAACTCCTTCGGGCGCATCTTCATGAATCGCTCATACACAGTCTCGGGCCCTGTCGGCCTGGCTGTGGCTGCGGCTACGGCTGCGGCATTGCCCCCCGCAAACTGTGCGAAGAACTGTGCCATCCCAGCTAACATCTGGGCACTCATGTCCGGTGTGGGCGGTGGAGGAGGTGGTAGGTCTCCCTCTGGTCTACGCTCCTCCCTGTCCTCTCGGCGAGGCTCCACCTCTCTGTTGCGCTCTAAAATGCGTCTAGGGGGCATACTGTTCCAACATAACCCATACGTAACTAACATGCATAATTCCATAATTTATTTTAAATGAACTCTGAAATACTGAAAATCTGGAAGCATGCTGACAAACTAATTCATGCTTTAACTAAAATGCTGAACAAAATGCTGAACTGAAAAACTTAAAGACCAAAGGCGTGGCTTCGTGAGCTTCTCGCGGTCAGTAGTAGTGAAACCCTATACAGAACCACCGCTCTGATACCAACTGTGAAGGGCCTAAAACTCCTTTCTTGAAAATTTGCGGAAAATTAAAAATTTTCTTTTTTAAAAGAACTTAAATGGCCTCATTCATAAAATCACTGGTGAATCAAGTTCAATATTTCAAAATATTGCAGCGGAAGAAAATAAAGTTTGCCAAAAATCACAATTTAAAAATATCCAACAACTGATAAAAATTGTTTGCGGAATAACATAACAACTGCTGCACTGAGGTCCTCGGGTGCCACTACTGCCGACCCAAGCTGGCTCACTGGTCCCCGCCCTCGGCCCTGGCCTCATCAGTACCTACAACAATCAAGCCTAGTGAGCCTAAAGACTCAGCATGCATATATCACAGGTAACGAGTAAAAATCTGAATTAAAATATGCATGAGTTAACATATCATGTCCTGAGGCATACTGAAAATAATCTGTACTGAGCAATTATAATACGTGCATAATTGAACTGGAAATCACTGTAAAAATATTTTCTCCTTGGAGCCTGTACTGAAATATCTGGTAAAATTTTCTGTTGAGATTATGTTTTACGCCTGTGGCCACTGCACTAAGCTGAACTGATCGGTAACTAGCTACCGGGGAGGCTGAAACTGAACTGAGCTGGCCGGTCACTGGCGACCGGGTGGTACCATACTGAACTGATCGGTCACTGGCGACCGTATAAAATAACACTCCCACATAGTGAATGAACCACAAGCCATATCGCATAAATCTCAAAAATAATCATTTTCTGTTTTCATGCACGTAACATAATTAACTGACGTAATGAAAAATCCTGTAATTTTACCAACTGGATTGGATTGGATCGTCCCCAGGCTCGCTGCAACCTAACTGTGCCATGAAAAATATGCAATAGCTTAAACATGACCAACTACGCAATTTACATTCAAAAGATGCGACTATGACGCCTAATGACTTCGCATTTAATCATGACTCCGAGCCAACTTGAACCGACACTGAACCGACGTATAGTCATGATTAAAATACGCTGAAAAATCATAAAATAATGCTCCTAAAATGATAGGGTCGAAATCTAGGTGAAATGGAGGCCAAAACACGAAACGCTCTTTCGAGAGTCAATTTGGCACATTGCACCGTAAATTCTCGTACGACCTCAAAAATGATCCAAATGACAAACGGTTGAAAACATGACCTTCCTAACTCAATGAGGCACTGTCCAGTCCAAGGCCATGGGCTAAAAGCCAACCAAGAACTCGAACGAGCCTCTGAACCGACACAGCAACTTGCTGTAATTTCCAGCAGCTGCGCAACTACAAGACTTGCGTTGGTTTCGAGACTATAGGCCATTAGGGGCATGAACCACCGACCAGAGACTCTTACCAACATCCCAAGGAATTATTTGAACCATGGCTAAGGGCCCTAGGCCAGCCGCAATCCGCATCATACCAAAACTCAACCGAAGGGTCCAACCGAGAGCAACGTGCATGCGTGTGTAGTGTTTATGCTATGATCGATGTCTCGTGTCATTCCAATGGCCATTTGATTGACCATGGCACGATCTAGACATCTAGGAGCATGATATGAACCGTGGCTAAGGGCCATAGGCCAACCAAGATCCATACCAAGCAACAAAAGAAACGAAACCATATGCTGAAAAATGGAAGGGGCCGAATGGGGAAAGGGGCTGTTCTTGTTGATTATTTAAAAACCAATGAGCCATGGACCAAGCCACCAAAAGGGCAACTTAGTCACGTCTTAGACATCCTAGGGAAGTGATCCAACCATGGCTATAGGCCCTTGGGGCAGCCAAGATCAGATCCTTCCTCCATGACAAGAAACTGAATTTTTCGAACAACATTTCTGCACCTATGGGGACTTGCTGTCATTCTGAATTTCCAGCAAGCATGGGGCTGGTTTGAATGGACCAACATGGTCCTAATGCGTCCTACTACATGTATATAAGCCGCCTTGGGAGCCTGGAGTCGATCCAATACCTGAAACTCACAAACCAAAAGAAATCGTGAAGCTTGCCAAGGAAATCGAAAATTCTGCATGTGTGGTTTCAAAATGTTTTGACTTGGATCTCGATTTTTACTTGAATAAACATGATCATGTACTGAAAAATAAATGATAATATGACTTGATTGAGGTTTGAAAGAAATCTAGACATGCCTGGTTTCGTTTCGAAAGAAAACGAACGAAACGACGACGACGCGGCACGGAGGAGGTGGAGCGCTTCTCTTTTCTACCTTACCTTGCTCTCGATTTTTCTCTCTTCTTTTTGGCTAGGTACCTCACGATTTTTCTACTGAAAATGAGTGTGAATTCACTCTGAATTTTCGAAAAGGAGAGGGGGGGAAAAATGGTTATGAGGGGTGAGGAGAAGGGTGCACAATATAAGGAAGAATCAAGACCAAGTCCACTCCCCTTTGAATTTTAAATTTTGAATTGATATCAAATGAGTTGGTGGATGCTTCTAGGAGGTAGTGGCCAAAATTTCTCTTGTTCTAGACTAGGATATGTCCATTTATTTAATTAAATTGTGCTCCCAAAAATCCTAGAATTATCCTACTAATTACATGCAAAGAATTGGTCAAAGTTGATGAGTTGGAAAATGAATCTTCTAGCACTAAGGGTGGCCGAAAAATGCATGATAAAATAAAGGGAAATGTTGATTATCTAGTCAACTAATAATCCTTGAAAACCTTACTAATCCTTTAAATAATTTTAGTGAGCTAACCCCTTAATTTAATAACTTAAATGAGTTCATTTCTTAATCACCTCAAATAATTAAATTAAATCCTCAAACCTCCCTTTCTAACTTAAATGAACTTGGTTGCTGGCTAAATTAACTTCTGGAAATATTTCTCGAAATCTTAAATTCTATCTCAAAACTCCAACTCCGGGCCGGCCTCACTGAAAATACTGAAATGCTAAAAATCAATCTACTGAACTGAAATAATAAAATAATTAACTTCAAATAAATGCATCATGCAATGAAGTCAATTAAATTTAAGAAAACCTAGAATTAGGCATGGCTTATACGTCTACTGATTTACGGGTTCTACAAATCTACTGAATAAATAAGGAACCCTTCTGCTCCTTGTTGCAACAATCTCCTCATAGTCAAAGCAGATACTAAGGGAATCCGAGATCTGGAACCCTTCCCATAGAATTTCCACTCCTCTGCCATTTCAGGTCTGAATTTGACGATCTTGTGGAAACAATCTACGGTAGCTCTGTACTTGGTCAACGTGTCAATCCCGACAATACAATCAAAATCAGATAAGCCAAGTACAACACAGTCTAAATCAATCTCATGTCCCTCAAACTGTAGTATACAATGTCTAACTGAAGTTACAGATATCAGACCACTTCCCAACGGAGAAGAAATAGACACTACAGTAGACAATGACTCTACAGGCAATGTATGTGATGCACCTGTATCTATCAATACATATGCAGGATACCCGCAAAGAAAACAGTTACCTGCAATCACATCGTCTGGTGCATCCTGGGCCTGCTCCTCTGTCAGTGCGAACACTCGAGCTTGCTGTCTAGGAGGTTGGCTCACTGTCTGGCCACCTCTGGCTCTAGGTTGGGACTGTGTAGGCGTGGGCTGGAAGGAATGGACAGACAAAGCTTGCCTCCCAGGCTGAGTCACTGATGCTGATGACCCTGCACTCTGAAATCTCTGTGCACCTCTCTGGGGACAGACTCTGGCGAAATGTCCATGTTGCTTACATATGTTACATCTGCCCATCACTCCCTGACACTGCTCTGTGGCATGCCTGCCTCCACACGAACTGCAATAAACACCACTATACTCTGAACTCTGACCCTGACCTCTCTGTCGGGATCCACTGGAGCTCGACGAACTGCTCCCTGATTTCTTAAACTGCTTGCCCTTTGCTTTCAAAATATCCTTCTTCCCACTACTACTGATTCCACTATCAAATTGAGGAGGAGGTGGTGGAAACTGTGTGGCGAGCGGTGGCGAGCTCTGACCCTGAACACTATAGGAAGCTCCTCGCTGCCTAATCAAGCCAGCCTCTGCTCCCTTCGCTCGATTCAGCGCCTCAGAAAAAGTGTTGGGTCGCCCCGTGTTCACTAAGGTGAAGATATCCGGATTCAAACCATTTATGAACTGATCGGCAACTGCCTCATCATTCCCTGCTACATGAGGTGCAAATCGAAGCAAGGACGAGAATTTGGCAACATACTCCTCTATGTTCCATTGCCCCTGTCTCAAGTTGGCGAACTCTGCCCCTTTGTCTTTTCGATACGACACTGGAAAGAAACGTTGATAAAATTCATCTTTAAAGACTTTCCAAGTAATATCAATACCTCGATGTTCTAAGGCTCGTTTCGCCGTTAGCCACCAACTCTTGGCCACTTCTTGCAATTGATGCCCAACCAGCTTCACTCTACGTTCATCTGTATAGGCAAGTGATTCAAATAACATCTCTATATCATCCAACCAGCTTTCGCAATCCGCTGCATTCTCAGTGCCTTTCAAAGTCGGTGGTCGGAATGACTGAAACCGCTTCAACAGAGTCTCCATCGGGGTAGCGGTTACGTCCATCTGGGTACCAGACGTACTCCCCTGTTCTGGCACTTGACCTGCAGCTGGTTGTGGTATTCTTCTAGGCGGCATATCTGATTATCAAACAGATTAGGATACAATCTATACAATCTGTCTCAGCCCTCCTCTGATCATATACCTCTGATCCAGAATCGGTTCTGATTCAGTCTTTACAAGTATATGCTGTAAATCAACTCAGATACAATACAACATATAACAAGGAAAGCATTAAATCATGCTAGCACATCAAAAGCAAGGAAGAAGACTCAATCTACCCCGTTCATTCTATTCTATCTCAGTCCACAGAACCTACTGCTCTGATACCACCTGTTGTGGGGACCCGGGCTCTAACTCAATTCTTTTCGTGATTAGTCGGATCATTGTTCAAAAATACGGGTCAAAATTTTGCTTTTAACACTAAATCAAATGTTTATAACTCAGGCACAAAAATAATTCTATATTCATTTCATTACAACAAACATAATATATATGCCTCGTTTTATTCATATTCTACAAACAAGTAATTAAATACAGTACATATCAAAAGTACAACTACTAGTTCATCTTCTACGCCCCTGATCACCACGCTATGTCCATCTCTCATCTCTGTCGCGATCCTGATCCTGCCCCACCTGTTGTTATGCACACATACAGACATAAGAGCAGCCGGAAACTCCGGTGAGAACAAATCCCAGTATAAAACATGTATTCATGCTGATACATAATCATAAATCATAAATCAAAGCAATTATAATGGGCTTCATAGTCTATAAAACCAATCTATATAAACATGCAATTCAAATCAAATCATGTCTTGACTCAACTTGACTCTACTCTAGGGATCCTGGTGTGAATAAGACGTCACTGTCTGTCACCTACCCTCCCAATCGAGGTAACTGTACGTCTTATTCCTAGACTTCGGTCATGTCTGTATCGAATGTCTACAATCGGAGGATGTCTGCTCCTATGCGTCGATACACCGAACGTCTAGAAGTTTGGCAAATCTGCCAATGACTCTCCTATCTCAAATGCATGAATATAAATCTATAAATGCATAATCATATCAAAAGATTTGAATATAATCTATACACAAATCATAATCATATCAAAAGACAAGCAACTAATCTAGTATGTGATTTTGTTGGGAAACTCAAATTGAATCTTATTTAAGTTGTGTCTTCCCCAAACAAAACATGCATTATACCTTCGTTGTAGTATAATCGTCGTCGTAGTCGAAGTCTTGTTCCCAAATTTACCAATACAAATCTGAAATGGAATAATCAATGTGTATTCTATCAAACTTCTACTCAACTCAACACATATATGAATTGATAATCAATCTCAATACAAATCGACGGTACAACGGCATAATCCTGTGATACCGATCACTCAATAACATCATAATCAATCACAATCAACTCATACTCCTCATTAAAATATAATGTATCATACTGAACTCTTCATTATCTTAACTCAATATACATGCTGGAAAATCGACACCATCTCAAACGGTATCCGAAAATCGATCCGATTGTATTTCCATACTCACCATAATCATAAGAACATATAATATAACTCATATCTGATTTTCTCATACAACTCAACTTCAAAACATGCTGAAAGGAACCAATACTTACATTTCCTTGTAGCCTTCAAAGAGAGGAATCCAAATCTATATTTAGATTCAAGTTTTAATGTATAAATCTCACACAATCACAATTATAACTTTGGGAGAACTTGAGGAATTGTTGAAGATGCTCTCGGTTCTGAATTCTGAAATGAGAAAGATTAAATCAGTCCAATATCTATATATATATATATGCCATGTGTCACAACAAGGAATAAAGGTGGATTTCTCGCATGCAGCACCGCGGGTACGGTCACTCTTCACCGCGGGTGCGCTGTGCCCATAGCATGCCTTTCATTTTCTGAAATTCGACGACCGCGGGTGCGGTCCCTCCTTGACCGCGGGTGCGGTCTTGCTTCGAATAAAATTTCCTACCCTACTGGCCATGCACCGCGGGTGCGGTACTTCTTCACCGCAGGGTGCGGTGTCACTTCTGTAAATAATTTCCAACTCTCTGTCCATCAACCGCGGGTGCACTATCTCTGGACCGCTGAGTGCGGTGACCCTATGGTAAAAATGGCCATCTTTCTGTCCATGCACGCGGGTGCGGTGCTTCTCTAGGCGCGGGGGCGGTCTCCCTTCGAGCAACATTTCATCTTTGCATTTTAAATATGACCATCTAGGGCATTACAACTGCGAGAGAATCCTATTCTCCCTAAGATACTCTTGGAACTCAGCACTCAAGTACTCACCATCTCGATCCGATCGAAGTGTCTTGATGCTTCGTCCCAACTGTTTCTCTACTTCACTTCTGAATTCTTTGAACCTTTTAAAGGCTTCAGACTTGTATTTCATCAAATACACATACCCATACCTCGAAAAGTCATCGGTAAAGGTGATGAAGTAAGCATGTCCATGCTTAGTGGTGATGCTAAGCGGACCGCACACATCAGTATGGATCAAATCCAATAACCCTTTGGCTCGCTCCACATGGCCCTTAAAGGGAATTTTGATCATCTTTCCTTTTAGACAGGATTCACAAATCGTGAGAGCATTAATATCAGACATATCAAACATGCCGACTCCCACTAGCTTGTTCATCCTTCTTAGGGAAATATGTCCTAATCGAGCATGCCACAATTGTGCCGAATTTAGAGTATCTTGTTTTCGCTTGTTTGTTGTAGTTATAGCTTTGACATTGTTTAGTGGAATATCTTTCAATTTTAAGGTGTAGAGATCAGTTTTCAAGTTCTCCATTACCAATTAAACATTCGTTTGTAAATGTTGCAAACACCTTTGCTAAATAAACAAGAAAATCCATCTTTATCAAGCATAGAAATGGAAACAACTGTTTTTCACCAAATCTTGTACAAACAAAACATCTCTTAAAATTAACTTAAAATCATTATTCAAAAGCAAGTAAACATCTCCTATGGCCTTAGCAGCAACTCTTGCTCCATTGCCCATCCTCAAGAAGGTCTCACCTTCCCTAAGCCTCCTACTTCTTCCCATCACCTGCAAACCATTACAGAGATGTGAGCCACAGCCGGTATCCAATACTCAAGAAGTAGAGTTAATTGAAATGTTTACTTCAATATAAAACATACCGTTTCCAGAACTCTTCTGGGCAAGATATTCCCTGCAGTTACGCCTCCAATGTCCAGGCTTCTTCCAGTGATGAAAAATATCAGCAGTCTTGTCAGCCTTCACTGGTATGGCTATCACAACGGGACTCGGAGCTTGCCTCTTCAAGGGCACATTCTTCTTGGGAAGTTGGAAAGAACACTTCTTTCCCTTCCCACGTAGATCAGTCTTCGTACCAGATGAAGAGCCCACATAAAGAACCGACTTCTCATCTTTCATAGAAACCTGCATATAACACTTGGCTTTCAAGTAATGGTCACACCATTCCTTGTAAGTCTGCAATTCCTCAGGAGTGCAGTCAGTCGGAGCCTCAACAGGGGGCGACTCAGTAAGTGTATACGCTATCCTTTCCGAATTCAAGACGATTTTCAGATTCCTTAGCCAATTGAGGTAATTAGGTCCGGTTAATACGTGTTTGTCGAGTATTACAGATAGCGAATTGCAAATCGAAGACATTGTCAAAAAGTATTGAAAAGTAAAACAGATAAATATTAATGACTATTTTAAAATATTTAGTAAGATATGAAGTATGGACTTTTACTTCATAAATTTTTTCGCTCCCACTGTTTTGACATTTTTCACTACCCTCTAGTGAAAACGGGAAACTCCTTTCCTCAGTAGGTACGCAAGGTCCAATTAGCGAATTATGATCCCGAATAATATCAGTTAATCATAATTCCTAAAAGATAGTTTCCAATTGCATCACAATGCAACCCTCTACGTAAACTTTTGTCTCACCCAATAATATGACGTCGTTCATCTTTACGTGTCAAGCATTATCCATCGATGTTGAACCTTAATGGACGATCTCCATGAGTTCTCTCAATAATATGAGCCGAAATCATGGGAGTTCCACGTAGTTCACATCACCATGTCAATGGATGTCACAGCTTTCCGGTGTCCGGTGCCCCCCCAATAATATGTACCGAGCCCCGAACATGGGTAGCGTTCATCATGCACCCATTGTCGATGGAAGACATGAAAATTATAAACAACTTTATAATTCTCCTTTTTCAGGCTTGATATTAATTTTGAATCTTATTCAAAATGAGGGTTTTTAATTTTGAAAGGTCTTATCATTAATTTTATTTAAAAAACTCGCCATTTTTGATCGTATGTTTGCCGGATTCATGCAACTTTGTTATTATCATAATAATAATGCACATACTCATTATTTATACCATATCATGTATATATTATAAACAGTAAACAAAATAAGATGATCAATCGCCCCAATACTAATGGCCCGTGTGAGCTAAACACGGGCCTAGGTCTAATCCTAGGGAAATGCATGGGATGCGAATTCAACTATTACATAAGCTTCCAATATTTACACGTCTTCGATCTTCATAATCACCAAGGCCACCATCTTCCAATCTTGATCTTCTACTATACTAATATTTACAAATAAATATCCATGGCAAATAGGGATACATCTCATGGGGTGGGAACGGGCCATAAACCAAGCCCACTTTAAATTTGATAACTATTACAATCATTCAACACAAAATATCCTAACATACACCTAGCAAATTGGGCTTGGGCTTTTGATCATCCTTCATGCATAATATCACATATCATACACCATCAATTAATTATCACAATAATTAATTGATCCAATATTATATATCTTGATCAAATCACTAACCGCCACGATTATAAACTAAATTAACAAAGTATACAAACTCATTTGTCTACTTTCTAATTAATTTATTTATCACCGAATTTCTTATAAATCACAATTTACTATAAATAATTAAAGTCCAACTTCAATTATTTATTTTATGAGATAATATGTAGTACTTTTGAGGATTTAAACTTAAGGGCCCAAAAAATCATTTTTCACACAAAAACATTTTGGCTCATTTAAATTCACAAATTGTGTTAGTCATCTAATGGCCCAACAACTTCAAGGCCCATGACACTTTGATATTCCAAAACACTTTTGAAAACCCTAGTCATCATCGTCGTCATCAGAGCTCCATCGCCGGAGATCTGTCGCCGGATTCCGGCTAACTTGCACACAAATTTTTTTTTTTTAATTTTTGAATAGGGCCGTTCAGGCAGCCCCTCGGGCAGCCCGAGCTGCCCGAAATGGGCAGCAACTTGCTGCCCAAAAATGCCCCAAAAACAGGACTTCGATTTGTCATTTTGATTGTCTCATGCGGTAGAAATTGACCTCAATATAATATCATGTATTTGCTACTCTAAAATTGTAACCATAGCTCACGATACCACTTGAAATGGGGATCGATTACAGTGCCTGGTTGGGCAACGAAAAGTTTTGTAAAAATATTTTTCAACAAGAAAACAAAACCAGGCACCTCACAATATGTGTATCAAATAACAATAAACACATAATGTCATACATAGAGTATTTTAGAAAATTACCTATCAATCACAAGGATTGATGTTTTGGCTCCAACTAAGTTGTAAACAACTTAGCTCTTGAAGGTAGACAATCTACAAGCTTCACCTTGCTTTTGGACTCCTTTCTTCAAATTAGGTCCACCACTAACAAGGTAGATCCACTCTAATTTTGCACTAGAAAAATAGAGCATTTTTCATTGAGAAGAATGATCTTTCCTCAACAACAAAAAAATGAAGAAGAAAAATGGAGGGGAAGACATGAAATTTCGGCCATGCATGGTGAAATGAAGGGGAGAGAATTTTCTTGGTTGGACAAAAGGGTGTTGTGTATCCCCAAGGCATGCCATGTCTTGGATGTGGAAAAAGTTGTCTCCCAACTCTTCACCTCCCCATGCACATTTTATTTGGGCTTGTAACAATTACAAGGCATATGGACTTTTATTTAAATGTCTCAAACACATTTGAGACCATTTAAACTTTACTTGATTTTACTCAAGCCCACTAGTTTAATAATTATTTCTAATTGGGCTCTACAAGGCCCAATGTTGTTTAATTAATTCAACACTTGAATTAATTTAATTATTTGAACTCTACTAGGCCCACTAGTGTTTAATTAATTCAACACTTGAATTAATTTAATTTAGTGCATAATAATGTTTATGAAAATCACAATTTTCAAATATATTATTTGCTTGGCCAACTATTAATTTAGGAACATTTCCTCAAATTAAAAGTTACATTCTCCTTATAGAAGTCATACTTCTATTTTTATTTACGCTTATAAACTCCTTTATAAGCCGTTCAACACATTGAACTATTTTACTTCTCAACGGATCTAAAAAGTTAGCACTTGTGTCACCTTCAATGGTTCAATGATACAACTAGCCGTGGATTAACATCACAATGTGATTCGGGACTAAACATGTCCTTATTCGAGCATACCACAGTTGCTCCATTCTTACTTATCAACTCCTTGATAATAAGAACATCAGAACTCAAGTCTGATAGTACCCAATCAATCATGTTAAATGCCTAGCAGCATCGCTTAAATGATTCCCTAGGTATCAAATGATAGTTCCTGCAAGAACCAATCTATTATGGTTAGCGTACAGTACGGTCCCTTCATCTCATATATCCCGACCGATTCAACACCTATTGGTATATCGAGAGCTGTCAAAGAATCGATACTATTTGTCATGTCGTAGTTGCATCGATGGTGTAATCTATGAAACCCCTTTCATAATTACCACCATACTCTGATCAGAGATTTCATACTACATATACACATATGATCACATAGTATATCCATACCCGAAGGTAAGCGGTGATTCCCCGACTACAATGCATCGACTCCTATATGTTTCGACAAAAACCCAACCTTGCCACCTGATGACTCCATGAGAGTCGGCAAACAAGTCAAAGTGCAATGCTAGCATATAGAGTCTCAATGTTGTCCCGGGTCATAAGGACTAATGGTGTACAACCATAAACTAGGACGTTTCAACTCGATAAGTGAGAACCACTTGGAAAGTCCTATATGGAGGGTTGTTCAGTGCACTCAACCAGGAGCACCTATCTGCATGCTCAGACATCACAATGTCCCCTACCAATGAAACATGGTACTCACATCGCAGATAATAGTCTCAAACTCGAGCGGCCTATATCCTTCTTAGCGGCGGCTGAATCGACTAGGAACTGTTTAGAATATACAGTATTCCAAATATGAGTTTCATGATACTCATCATATGAGCATCTCATATTCTTTCTACTATTTGTATATTCAAGGACTTTATCTATGCAACTAGCATGGGTATACAGATAAAGATGTGCCAAAATAATAATTTTAAATATTATTAAAATAAAGATTGTTTATACATAGAGTTTCATTGTGAACACTTGGCCAACAATTGGCTCGACGGGCACCTACTCTAACAATATATCCTTTAGCCAATAGATCCTCAAGTTGTTCCTTTAGTTCCTTCAGTTCAATTGGTGTCATCCTATAAGGAGCTCTAGAAATAGGCTGTGTACCTGGCATCAACTCAATGTTGAACTCAATCTCTCTGGAGGAAATCCTAGAATTTCATCTGGAAATACATATGAAATTTCACTAACAATTGGAATATCTGCCAATTTAGGTACTGAGCTTGATATATCAATTGCATAAACCAAGAAACATTCTGCTCCTTTCTACAACAAATGAGTAATGGACAAAACAGATATCAAAGGAATCTTAGCTCGAGAACCATTACCATAGAATGTCCAGTGATCTGTCATATCAGGCCTAAACTTAACAATATTCTGAAAACAATCTACAGTAGCCCTTGTATCTTGTTAACATATCAATACAAACTATGCAGTCAAAATCAGACATCTCCAACACAATGCAATCAAGCTCAATGACATTATCCTCATAACAAAATTCACAACCACTTATCATTTCAGCTGACCTCATCACTTTGCCCAGTGGAGTAGAAATAGATAATGTAGATGATAATGACATAGAATGCAATGAATGCAAAGGAGACAAAGTGCTCAGCTATGAAAGTGTGTGATGCACCAGTATCCATCAAAACATAAGCAGGATAATTTGAGAGAAGACAATTACCTGCAATGACATTATCTGGAGCATTATGTGACTCATCCTCAGTTAGTGCAAAAACTCGAGCCTACTGTCTAGGTGGTTGTCCTCCCCTATGGCTACCACTCTGTTTGTTCTGATATGACCGGTTTGACTGTTGAGAGTAATGAACTGTAGGGGTCTGACGATTCTGGTGAGGTGTCTGACTCGATAATCCCCCATTCTGAGATATATCACTGCCACGGTTAGGACAAAATCGAGCATAGTGTCCCACTTGGTTAAACAAGTGGCAAGCTCCTGAGACTCCTCTACACTGATCTATATAATGTTTACAACCACACTGACCACAAGTCGGGCCTGAATAACTAGTGCTCTGAACTGAACCAGACTTTCTCGATCCACTAAACTCGAAAAATTACTGCTATGTCTCTTGAATTGCTTGCCTCTAGCCCTAAATTGTTCTCTTGTGTTGCCACTGTTGCCGCCACTATTACCCTGCCTGAATTGTTGTCGGAACTGTGGCTGTTGGGGTCGTTGAATATACTGAGAACCTCTCTGTCTAATGATTCCAGTTTCAGCTCCCCTTGGCTCGATCAAGAGCCTCAGCAAAAGTATTAGGCCTTCCGGTATTAACTAAAGTAAATATATCAGGGTTAAGACAATTTATGAAGTGATTGGCCTTAGCTTTTTCATCAGATGCTACATGAGGAGCAAATCTCAGTAAACTCGAGAACTTAGCAACATAGTCCTCAACATTCAGATTTCCCTGCTTTAAATTTGCAAACTCATCTGCCCTATCTTTCCTGTAAGAGGTAGGAAAGAAACGCTGATAAAATTCAGATTTAAAAATATTCCAGGTAACAATCGTACCTCGACCCTCTAAAGCTTTCTTAGTCATAAGCCACCAACTCTTAGCAACATCCAATAACTGATGAACAACAAATTTGATTCTACGATCATCTGGATACTCAAGAGATTCAAATAATTTATCCATATTCTCCAACCAGTTCTCATACTAACGGATTCTCTGTACCCTTCAACATCGGTGGGTGTAAAGACTAAAATCTGGCTAACAGTATCTCCATTGGAGTCGGATTTATATCCATCTTAGTATGAGTAGCACTTTCCTAATCTTGTGCCACTGATACGTTCTGTCTAGGTCTACCACGACCTACCACGACCTCTACCACGAGTAGTCATGTCTGATATACAATAGATCAAAAATATATAAAATCAAAATATCACAATCATCTCAATCTTGTATCAATCATCTCTGGCTCTCGAGAATCAATAATCTCAAAAATCTCGAATAAAGCTCAATAATATAATATTTCAATTATAATTATGTATTTCACATTATGGCAAAATGAAAATGCTAGCAAATATATCACATGATCAAGCAATTCAAACTGACTCGATCTACCATGTTCCCAAATATATTATGCTCTGATACCACCTAATGTGGGGCCCCGGGTCCGACATCTAATATTAATAATGATAAATGTAACAAACCAAACAGTTGAGTAAAACATATAATTTGTGGTTCACAACCCGACATAAACATCGTTAAAATAATTTACAGGTCTCAAATGTTTGAAATAAAAATTTTACATGCCAAAATAAAGTAGTGAACCAAAGTAATCCAAACATCATCAAATAGCTCGTAAGACCCGAGAATCCCACTCTAACTCGTATCTCCTCGCCTGGAGATGGACATTGGCATCCCAAGCCTCACCTCACCTAGCGTCAAGCACATGAAAACAAGAGGTAGCTGACGTGCCGCGAGTATAAACTCAGTATGATACGATCGATAACATATGAGAATTAAAAAGAAAAATAGTTCATATAAATTCATAAAGATGCAATATAATGCAATACATGATCAGAAGCTGTGGGCTATCAATAAATCTCAAGATCAAGTGAATCATCTGGTCATAGGGTACCCAAAGGAAGAGAATCCCCCAGCAACATCCACCGATTCATCCGCTCGAGGTGGGGTGCTGTGTTCTACAATCCCATGACTATGGTGCGCCTATAGAGAGTGTTCAGGTCATAGCAGCGACCTCTACATAGACTATGCCAACTTAACTATAGCCCCATACGTCCAACTAAATAAATAAATCAAGGCGACCTCTGCCATATCAAATCTGAATCAAAAAGTGGCTCAATATGCAATGTAATGATGCAAATCGATATCATAATCTCAATATCACAATAAACTCATCTCAAGAAAACAATAATCTTCAAATCATAAGTAATTCATCGAGCCATAGAATTTTTAATTTAAAATAAAAATGAAAGTTTTACCTCGTATGTTACCGACAATAACATACATTTCAAATATTACCAAAAAAAGATCGATATGTGTAGTTGAGAAGTCTTGAACCTCTGAAGTATACTATCTCAAGAACTCGGATTATTTATCACAACAGAGCAATTTTTGTACAAAATTCATAATTAATTCAACACTACTTCAAATCTAGATCCTGCAAATTGGATATGCAAGAAAATCAAAGCCCAACAATTATTCTTCACAAAGTTTTGTCAAACAAAGTCATTTACTCAGTCGTTCATAATCTGAAACATACATCATCATTCCCACGAATTCTGCTTCAATGCATTTCTGGCACATTTTATTATTTTGAGCATAACTTCCTCAATAGCCAATGGAATCTAGCCAATTTGGTATCATTTTGAAGACAAGACAATGTTCCATAACTTTCATTTGAATACCAAATTCAGAAGCCCAACCAATGAATCCAAGAATTCGAATAAACAGAATGCATGTACACAAATCTGCACTAACTCTTAATTTCATACCAGTTTTAGTACAAATCATGTATCGCTTTCAATTCTTCCTGGAATTGAGTGATTTAAGAACCAAATAGAAGCTAACTTGATGATCTACAAGTTTTATGAAGACCCTAACTCCAAAATCCAAACACAACTATCCTATATACACAAAATACAGAAGGTGTAGAAATTGTTCTTTGTACGTAAACAATAATCCATTCTCATATCCTTTTTAAATTCAAACCAACTCAAATACGACATCTTCAACATCTTAATATCTCAAATATAAACTTATTTATCAATTCTAAATTTCAACTCATTTCCAAACTTGAATAAAAATGGTAAATACTTACATCCTCGTGAAGCTCGTGATGATAGGATCACAAATCTACCTTCATTTCAATATTTTCTTGAGCAAATCTCTCTTAGATTGAAGAAGAAATGTAGAAATGAAAGGAAAGGAAGGTTTTCGATGGAGAAGAAGGAGAAAAATGATTGGAAGAGGTGAAGATGAGCTTACATAGTCAATTTTTGCGTCTGTAGCGCCGCAGTGCCATTTTCTAGCGCCTCACCGCCAAATTTGCGCAACTCTAGCGCCTAGGCGCTACTATTCTAGTGCCACAATGCTTGAATAGTATCCTCGTAAACAATAATTATTTTTTTTAAATTCGGGCATTACATCGCAGTCACAAAAGAAGCAGTTCACAGGGCCACCGAGGCATCAGGGGCAGCAGAAACCCAAGGGTCATTTCAAGAAGCCCGGACAACAGCGGCCACAACACGCACTAGGGGCTCGTAAGCTGGAGGAAGGACAGCCGTGCAAGCAGTGCAACAAATTACAATACGACATGTGTATGTGGGGGACTTTCAAGTGCTCTATATGTAAAGAGGAGGGCCATAAAGCAGCTGACTGTCCTAGGAACAAGGGCCCCATGACTTACAGGGCCTATGTGATGGATGCAGAGGAGGCGGAGGCTGAGCCAGACTCTACACTTATCATCGGTAACCTTTACGTTTAAAATTTTTATTTACCGCCTCGATTGCATGAATTATTATGTTGGTTGTGGAAATTATTTTGGGATTGAGAACCTAGAATAAATTAGGTTGCATGTTCTAATAGTTGGACTTAAGGATTGAATTGAATTGATAAAGAGTATTAAGGGCCGAATTACTATTAACCAAAATTTCAGGGACCAAATTATAATTTTCGAGAAATTTAAGGTTTAAATTGAGTAGATTCGAAATTTCATGAGGACTAAGATGCAATTTTTGAATTTTTGAAGGGCCAAATTGTAAAGAATCCGGAACTTTAGGGCTCAATTTGCAATTTCCAAAATTTTTGGGGGTAAAATTCAAAATTTTGATGGGACACTAGAAGTAAATCAGTGATTGTTCGAGGATTTTGAGTTAATTACTTATAGAAAATCTCTTGAGTTTCAACACTGTTTGTCTCACGAAGAATATATATTTCAAGTGTAGCCACGTATGCATTGCTAGATTCCGGAGCTACACACTCATTTATATCCGAGTGATTTTTCAAGTGACTAGGAATCATACAAGAGGTTATGGATTTGGGATTCAGAGTTTCGATTACGTCCGGAGATTAGATGTTTACCTCACAGATAGTGAAGAGATTGGAGCTTCACTTATAGAAAAATGTTGTGCAGGCATATTTGATTGTGCTACCGTTGCCGGAGTTCGATATTATTTTGGGTATGGATTGGCTTTCTTCGAATGGAGCCACTATAGATTTTCGACGGAGGTCAGTATCTGTCTGGGCGGTCAGCCATTTATTTTTGAGACAGCCAGACACCAGCAGATGCCACACATTATTTCTTGCATCTGTGCGAGGAAGCTCATGAGGAGAGGCTGCCAGGCATTTTTGGCGAGTATTGTGACGGTGACCGATCCAGCCAGTCAGAGGCTAGAAGATGTCGAGGTGGTCAAGGATTTCCCCAACGTTTTCCCGGACGATGTTTCAGGCATTCCACCAGACAGGGAGGTTGATTTCTCTATCGAGCTGATGTCATGTACAGTGCCGATTTCTAAGGCACCCTATCGCCTAGCATCTGCAGAGATAAAGGAGCTGAAGGATCATATACAAGATTTCCTAGCTAAGGGTTTCATTCGCCCGAGTTTTTCTCCATGGGGAGCACCAGTATTGTTTGTTAAGAAGAAAGACGGCAGCATGCGACTCTGCATTGATTAAAGAGAACAGAACAGGGTCACGGCCAAGAACAAATATCCACTACCTAGGATCGAGGATCTATTTGATCAGCTTCACGGAGCATCAGTATTTTCGAATCAGGATACCAACAGCTGAAGGTTAGAGAATATGAAGATCATAAGACAGCTTTCAGGACGCGTTATGGGCACTATGAGTTTATGGTGATGCCCTTCGGTTTGACAAACGTGCCAACGATCTTCATGGATCTCATGAATCGCGTGTTTCAGCCGTACTTGGATCTGTTCGTTACAGTTTTCATAGACGAAATTCTGATCTATTCGAAGAGCAGAGAGGACCACAGTCTGCATCTGAGGACCATACTACAAACCTTATAGGATATACGGTTGTATGCCAAGTTTACTAAATGCGAGTTCTGGCTAGACAAAGTGGCATTCTTGGGCCACATCATATCCCGTGATGGAATAGAGGTTGACCCTAGTAAGGTCGAGGTAGTCAGAGATTGGCCAGGGCCTAAGAGCGTGATTGAGATCTGCAGCTTCTTGGGATTTGCTAGGTACTACATGAAGTTTATTCAGGGCTTCTCTTCTATTGCGATGCCTATGACCGCCTTGACAAAGAAGAATGCCAAATTCAGCTGGGGATCAAAGTGCCAAGGAGAGTTTTGACAGGCTAAATCAGGCATTGACTTCAGCGCAAGTTCTATATATGCCATCAGGGCAAGGAGAGTTTGTGCTTTACAAGGATGCTTCAAAGCTCAGTTTAGGCTCACTTCTGATGCAAGATGACAGAGTTATAGCCTATGCGTCCAGACAGTTAAAGGCCCATGAGAAAAATTATCCGACTTATGACCACGAGCTAGCAGCAGTGGTATTCGTCCTGAAAATATGGAGGCACAATCTGTATGGGGAGAAGTGTAGGATTTTCACTGATCACAAGAGTCTGAAGTACTTTTTCACACAGAAAGAGATGAATATGAGAAAGAGGAGATGACTGGAACTAGTGAAGGGTTATGACTGTGACATTAGCTACCATCATGGTAAGGCTAATGTGGTTGCGAATGCCCTGAGTAGGAAAAATGCAGTGATCACTCAGTTGTTGGTACAGAGACCATTGCAGGCAGAGATTCGAAGGTTTGAGCTTGAAGTCTATGCCAGGGGCGATGCCCCTAATCTTTCTACCCTAACAGTACAGTCGAAACTGAGAGATAGAATTCAAGCAGGGCAGACTTCTGACGAGTAGTTACAGAAGAAGAGACAGAGGGATGAGTCTAAGGGCATGATGTTGAATACCATTGAGGACGGCATAGTCAAATATCGTGACCAACTGTGGATTCTTAGCAGTGATTCCCTGAGAGCAGAGATCATGAGTGAGGCCCACGGCACCACGCACTCCATTCATCCAGGGAGTACGAAGATGTATAAGGAACTACGTACTCTTTATTGGTCGTCGGGCATGAAGCGTGATATCTTGTGTTTCATGTATGAGTGTTTGACATGTCAGTAGGTTAAGGCCGAGCATCAGAGACCTGCAGGGAAGCTGAGACCACTCCCTATTCCCGACTGGAAATGGGAGAACATTATCACGGACTTTGTGACAGTGCCACCGAGGACAACTGGAGGATATAATGTCATTTGGGTGATAGTTGATCGGCTCACTAAGTCAGAACACTTTCTACCGATCAGGAAGACTTTCACCATGACTCAGTACGCAGAGCTATATATCAGAGAGATAGTTAGACTACATGGGATTTCAGTGTCCATCAGTGTCATACAGGGATCTGAGGTTTACGTCTGCATTCTGAAAGATTCTGCTTCAGGAATTTGGTACCAAGTTATTATTCAGTACAACTTTCTATCCGCAGACCAACGGTCAGTCTTAGAGGGTGATTCAAATATTGGAGGACCTACTCAGAACTTGCATGATCGACTTTCAGGGCAGCTGGGATTCGAAGTTACCTCTCGTGGAGTTCACGTACAACAGCAGTTATCAGACATCTATTGGCATGGCTCCATACGAGGCACTTTATGGAGGAAGTGTAGGTCACCAGTTTATTGGGACGAGGTAGGAGAGGAGGGCAGAGTTGGGGCTAGATATTGTTAGTCAGACTGCAGAGTTGGTGGTCAAAATCCAGGACAGGATGAAGACCGCTCAGAGCCGACAGAAGAGTTATGCAAATCAGCAACGTAGGGATCTAGAGTTTGCGGTGGGCGACATGTATTCGTGAAGGTCGTACCGATGAAGGGTGTGATGAGATTCGAAAAGAAGGGCAAAATCAGTCCTAGATTCATATGGTCATATGAGATCCTCTAGAGAGTTGGGACACTAGCATACAGAGTTGCATTACCGCGAAATCAGGCGGGAGTTCATAACGTGTTCCACGTCTCGATGCTGCGGAAATACATGTTGAACCCTTCGCATGTGCTGAATTATGAGCCACTGCAGCTGACACCGCAACTGTCTTTTGAGGAAAGACCCACTCAGACTTTGGACTGACAGGAGAGGATGCTACGGAACAAGGTGATCCACATGGTCAAGGTCAAGTGGCTGAATTATTCCGAGGAGGAGGCTACTTTGGAAGATAGAGACTGAGATGAGGAGTCGCTACCCGGAGTTATTCGGTATGTTATAATTTTGAGAACAAAATTATTTATAAGGGGGGAGGAATTTAAGGTCTAGAAAATTTGGAGTACGCAACCTGACTGCATCCAATCTAGGGTTTTAATAAAATATGTGTTTAATTATTTTATTGCATGGCTATGTGGTTTAGTTCATGGTTTATTTATGTTTCATGCATTAAGACTTTAAGTTCTATTTCTCGCTCGAACGAGGAACAAAGACGGGGGATAATTAGGAAAAATATTTTTTATTTTTAATTATTTAATGTATGGTGTAATTAAGTGATAATTTCGAAAATGGGCCTTGGTAGAGTATTTTTACTCGTCAGGTCATATTTTAACTGATACACAAATTTTAGCGAGTCGGAGAATTTTTTGAATGTTCGGGCAATATTTTCAAAAACTTACGTAAACAAAATATTTTTCGGGAATGGTTTTGGGCTTATTGGGCCTACTTTAATTTATATTGGGCCTAAACTCCTTCAAATCTTAATTATTATAATTAATGGGCCTAATATACATCTATAATATAATTAACCTAAACACCAATCGGCCGCCCCTCATCCCCATTCCAGCAGCTGCTTTTTGAAGTTTCATCAGCATTTTTCGAGTTTTTCCCCTAGTTTTTTGAGGAAATCTCTCCTTGTCTCTCCAGTGCACGATCTACGCAAAGGTTTTCGAGCGTATTAACTCAAAGGCACGCCATAAATCCCTTTTCTCATCATTCACATTGTTATATGCTGATTTGTGTGAGGAATTCATAGAGTTATCATGTGCGTTGGTTTTATACGGTTTGGACATGAAATATACATATTTTTTTGTATATATAACTCACGTTTTTTCATGATTTTCGTGCAAGGGCTGCTAAACCTAGGTTTGAAGAGACTAAACATGTCGAGTTACATGGTAAAATGTTTGAGAGGCTTCAGTTCAGGTCTAAGGGGAGAGGCCGATTGCTTGGGTCCTAGGAAGCACATAGCGGCTAGGACGGATAAAGGAGGTGGTGTCGCCGTGCATGGCTTATTCCAAGGGCTGGCTCGGGACATGTGTGGTCCATGAAAAGGCCCTGGAGTGGTCCATGATCGGCTGGTAGCATGATAATGCATGGACCGAAGAGAGGAGACGATTTGGTGAAAAATGGTGGCTAGATCGAGTATTAATGGAGAACCGAGGGGTGCACGGGCATGAAGACGAGGGCTCTTGTTAGGTCAATTTAGGAGGGTCTAGAGTTGGGCTAGGAGTGTTCAGGTTCAAGTCTGGTCCAGTCGAGTTGGGCTAGGGTCGATTATTTGAAGGGTAGGTGCACTAGGGTTTGGTGGGAGCAAGTGCAAAATTTTTCCTGCAACCATATGGTCCTTTTTGAGGGTCTTAGGTTGTCTAAAACAAGGGGTTTAGGGCTGGTCATGTAGGTTAAAGTCATGGTTTAAGTTGGGAAAAGTTTGGTTGAGTTTCGGGTTGATTCAGGTTAAAACCGGGACCCGGTCCAATAAGCTATTGAATGTGCTCGAGGTTACACCTAGGAAATGCTTATAAAAATGTTTTGAGGCATTTTAAGGAGTTTGGTTGGATTCGGGTCGAAATTTTGGGGTCCAGGAATAAAACGGTCAATTAGGGTTTCCAGGGGCAAAATGGTCATTTTGCACCTGGGTCGAGTTAGCAGTCCTGGCAGCGCATCGATCACAAAAATTTCCAGTTTTAAATGTTCGTGATATCACGAACATGACATTTATGGAAATATGAAAAATACGCTGCATGCTTGATTTTAAGGAAATTTACGTATATGCATGATCTTTATAAGTGATGAATACGATGACATGTTTTTCTTTGGAGGAAGGGAGTTGGTTGTGACTAATATGATTATACGACAATATGATCACAGGTAAGGCCAAGGCTCAGTGGATAGGTAATAATGTCACTGATGTCCCCGTCGCCGGGTACCGTAATTATACGTAGGTGGATCCATCGACTAATAAGATGATACGAAAGTCGCAACTAATGAACGGAATTCAAATAAAGAAAAGTGAATACGTATATGTTGACATGATGCGATAGGAACACGTTTATATTTTATCATGTTATGTTTATGCTTACGATTTCAAGCTCATGAAATGTATTTTTAATTATAGTACTTTTCACTATTGCATGCTATGTAGATGTACTTGTTATAACGATTCAGGGTGTTGAGTCTTTAGACTCACTAGGTGTGAATGATACAGGTGAGCATATTGATGAGGATATTGGAGGCGCCGAAGACTGAGTATGCGGAGTTGGATGTACACACGTTAACTCGAGGATCATACCTTTTCCACACATCATGTTTATGAGTTGAAAGTGATCATGGATATTTTCTTACATTTTATTATTTATATGTTTGTTGACAGGACTTGCATGTTGTTTATTTGAGCTTTTTTAAGCTGCAATAGTTTTACGCAATATGTAATACCTTTTACTTTTAAATTTTGTGATTGACGGTAGATATTGCATGCATGCCTATAAATATATATTTTTGAAATAAAAATGTATATTTCGAGATTTAGTTTTTTTAAAAAAAAAAATCTTGTAGTAGTTTAGGTAGTAGACGTTTTATGAAAATTCCACGAGAATCATCTAGATATAGTAATCACCACTACTGATATTATTATATAATCATAGATTCTAAATTCACTAAAAAAATAACAGTGAACTCAATACAACCTCGATTGACGATCAGACAGCACAGATGTATCAAGGTACAAATTTTTTTTTTTTTGACTGGAAGGGTACAAATATTTTTCATATAAGGTAAATTGACAATTTCGAAAATCAAAATTTTCACTGATCTATTTTTTACAGCTGTCAGTTTTGTGAACTTCTTCACCAAAATATACGTCTCACTCTCCTCACAAAATTAAAAGTTAGACTAATTTCAACAACTTCCATCACATGGAATCAACTTATAAACTCTTTTATAAGAAATCTATTTGATCTCCATTAAACTACAATCTCCAAATTCAACTCCTTGAATATGATTATCTCAACGGGAAAACAGAATTTGGTACTTGTGTGACCCTCAATAGTTCAGAGATACGGCTGGTTGTAGGTTACAACTTCATGTGAATCAGAATAAGATTTATTCTTATTTAAGTTTACCCTAATTAGCCGCATGTTTTTCATCAACCCATTAATCAAGAATATCAGAAATCAAATTTGATTGAACCCATTGGATTATGATAAGAGCATCTAAAAGCATCGTCCCATGATCCCTTAGGTATCACTGATAGTGCCTGGAAGAACCTTAAGTTATGGTTAGCGTATTATACGATCCTTTCAACTCATATATCCAATCTAATCTACAACCATTGGTATATCGAGAGTTGCAAAAGAATTCTATAACGATTTGACATATCTTTGAGTAATAATAGTGACATTATATGTGCAACTGAGGAAACCCCTTTCCAAAATGTTCATATCATACTCTAATCAGATATTTCTTGCACTATTAACTCATCAGATCACATAAGATATCTTCACTCGTAGGCAAACGGTGAATACCTGACTATAATGTATTGGTTCTTACATGTTTTGAAACTACACTCGAACTCGTCACTTGATGATCCTTGATGGAGTCAATAAACAGATCAAATTGCATGCTAGTAAGTAGAGCTTATACGTTGTCCCTAGTCTAATGACTAATGTGTACAACCATAACCACCGAGTATTCAACTCGATAAGTGATAACCACTTGGAGAGTTCGGGGGAGGGTTGTTTAATGCATCATCAAATGATCACTCTTATGTATGAATGGACATCTCAATGCCTTACCAATGAAACATGTCTTTTATATCACAAAAGCTAGTCTCAAGATTAAACGACCTTTTTCTTTATTTTAAACGACTGATTAGGCTAAAAACCTGTTTAGAATATATGGTAAGTACACTTTCTAATGTGTTTCATGATCTTACATTGCACTCATGGTACCTATAGAGTATTCAAGAACTTTATCTATGCAGCTTGCATGAGTTTATAAATAAATTAAATATCATAATTGGAAAAACCGTAAAATAATATTAAAATAAATATTATTTTTTACGTAAGAGTCAATAAAGCTCAAGCCATAAGTTGACTCGTTAGACACCTACTCTAACAAAAATCACATATTAAAATCCATTAGTTGCTAACATTTCGATAACATTGATAGCTTTATCATTTGAAATCCTATAAGTTTAGAAAAACTGAGGAAATTACTTAACTATTGTAACGCCCCAGATTCGACAACTGTCATCACTGTACCAAGACAGGTCTTTCCAGCGTGCTTATGTCCTCACTCACACGCACCCTGGGAAACTTCCCAGAGGGTCACCCATCCCAGAATTGCCCCAAGTCAAGAACGCTTAACTTAAGAGTTCTTATGCGATGAGCTACCAAAAAAAGATGCACCTTCTTGATATGAGTAGTACCAATCAAATCTTTTAAGCCCTCCTCAACTGCACAGTCCCATACCTGAACAGTTTCGGAATCCCTCTCCTTCCGGTGTAAGATCGGTTCATTCATGTTCCCTCCGCCTAGAAGCCTATCAGTAGCCGCTCATTGTCCGTGCAACCTCATGGCACCGGCGATCATCCCCCGCCCTCTTCGGCCCCGGGCCTCACATGCCCACCAGCTTCCGCTTGGTTCGTCCCCGAACCACACCGTACTAGGAGAGGTCGGCTCTGAAACAACCTGTAACGCCCCAGATTCAACGACTGTCCTCACTGTACCAAGACAGGTCTTTCCAGCATGCTTATGTTCTCACTCACGCGCACCCTGAAAAACATCTCAGAGGGTTACCCATCCCAGAATTGCCCTAAGTCAAGTACGCTTAACTTTTCAATTCTTATGTGATGAGCTACCGAAAAGAAGATGCACCTTCTTGATATAAGTAGTACCAATCAAATTTTTTAAGCCCTCCTCAACTGCACAGTCTCATACCTGAACAGTTTCGGAATCCCTCATCTTCCGGTGTAAGATCGGTTCATTCACGTTCCCTCCGCCTAGAAGTATGCTAGGAGCCGCTCATTGTCCATGCAACCTCATGGCACCGGCGATCATCTCATGCCCTCTTCGGCCCTGGGCCTCACAACTATAGTGACAAAATTGCCTATTATCCTTTCAAAATGTATTTATTAGATTGAAGAATAATTTATAGAATAGTATATCTTGGGTATGAAAATAAAATAAAAAATGAATCTTAAAATAAAAGTTATATTGGAAGTTGTGAAAATATTTTTTTTAATAATAATTAAAAATAAATACTAATGTTTTTTATTTAAAGGTTGGGAAAACATTTTTTGAAAATGTAAAAGAGATGCCATGGAAAAATTCGTTTTCAACAATTAATATAACATTTCATGTTATATTATATTAACAATTGATTATCTTGTATCAAATTCAATATGTTTAAAAAACTACCGCACCGATGAAAACTCAAAATGTGGTAATTATTTGTTAGTGTAAAAAGGAATGTTACAGCAATTGAAACATATTATTTTTTCCTCTATGATTTTGTCTGGAAATTAATTAAGGGAAAATAGTCCAATTCATCCTCTATGTTTTCCAATGTTAAGTTTTGGTCTTTCAAAAAACAAGATTGTGTATTGATCCTATAACTTAGGTTTATTTTTCTTCTAGTCCTACTTCGCCGGAGTTATAACATGGTACCGAAAAATGTTGTTATGATACTCTAAAATATCTACACGGCACCGGGAATGCGGTATTTGAAAACGTTAGCATATCCGATACCGCATCAGCATCCTAATGAAATAGTACCAAAAGCCAAAAAAAAAAAAAAAAACTAACTTACATGACCAAGACTCGATTTTGATTGCTTAAAAGGACCAAAACGAAAACATAAGTCACTTGCAATAAACTCAACTGGGGTTTAATATATTTATGCCAAAAAATATCTATGATCCTAGGAATATTAATATAAATATCGGTCCCGAAATTTTGGACCAGTCCCACGATACATATCTCTCTCCCAACCACACATATATAACCAATTAACCATTCACCAACCAAAGCAGCAATTTTATAATTCGAACCAAATATTTTGACAAAAATAGAGGAGGAAAAAGTTTTTAAAAACATCTCCACCCTTCTCCCACTATTCCAATGGTGCTCATGCATCTTCTAAACAATCCTTATTTTTAATGCATCATATTCTTTCACCATGAATGGCCCTCCGCCACCCTATGTCATGCTTGAGGGAAGCCGACACGGCAGCAGCAGTGACGTCCAACCTCCTCCGTATCGCCGTAACGTCCCCCGCTACCATTCAAATTACCACAAAAGATCAAGTGGGAAAAGCTGCCTTAGGTGCATTTGCTGCTGCTGTGGTTGCCATTTCCTCTTCATTATCATCCTAGCAGCTCTTTCCTTCTATTTCTACGTGGTCTACGAGCCGAGAATTCCGTCATACACGGTACAGAATCTTGAGGTTAAATCCTTTGATGTCCAGCCAGATTTTAGCCTCAACACTGAGTTTCTTCTGGCAGTGAAAGCTGATAATCCTAACACCAACATTGGGTTTACCTATGGGAAAGAAAGTTCGGTTGCGGTCACATATTCGGATGCCGATCTTTGCACTGGAAAGCTGCCTAGCTTCCACCAGGGACACAAAAACACGACGATAATGAAAATCAATTTGAAAGGGAAGAGTGAGTTCGGATCAGGCCTGCAGGAGGCGTTGGCGGATAGTCGAAAACACGGCAAGATTCCATTGCTTGTGGAGGTAAAAGTACCTATAACTGTGGTGGTGGGAGATTTTCCCCTGAGGGAGTTCAAGGTCCTTGTTAACTGTTCTTTGGTTGTGGACAACTTAGCTCCGGACAAGAAAATCGGAATCTTATCGAGGAATACAACGTTCGATTTCGAGTTTTAAGGTTCCAAGAACAAAATAAGTCCAGATCAAGGGTTTTCTATATTATTATTACTGATCTATGATTATATATATGCACACACAAAACTAACCTTGAGGGGTTCTGTATCGGATTACTTTGTGTTGTTTCTAGGAGGATTGATAGTTGATTTTTCTCTTACGATAGAATCACATTTTTATCAGACATTAAGGGCATGTAGAGATTGTATGATATCTTGATTAAGTTCTTTGATTTTCTTTTATGTCTTGCCACGCTGAATTAACGTAGAGGGGACAATTTCTGAATAGAATTTTATAATCCTTCAATTTTATATGTTACTTGGAGCCACCTTCAAGGGCTTTGTTTAAAAATTATTGCATTTTAGCCTCTCTTTTTCACAAAATATAGCCATACAAATCCACTGGTTTAGCGACTGTCCGTTAAATTTGGTTTGGGCGCTATGGGGCTACGTTTACCCTTTTTGGGCTTGAAATGAATTAAGACTTGGGAAATTGAACATAAAATAATAGAGGACCGTAAAACATTAATTGTTCTTAGTTCTTCCGTGATTAACTACAATGGATTTTAAAACAGTAACACTACATGTTTTAAAGTCATGCCAACGTCAAAATGTTTAAAAATTATAGGACATTGCGAACGAAACACTCGAGTCTCGAATTCTGAATGTCATAAACTTATAATTTCAAGAGTTTTAGTCGAGGAAATTTGTATTTAAGGCATCAGTGGTTCGCAAAAATTTAAAAACTTTAAGAAATTCTCGGAATCAGTTCACAATTCGAATTTTAAACTTAGGATATATATGTAAGAAAAATTCAATCATATAAGAGACTATATTGAGTAATTGAATTCGTAGTAACTCATATCATGACAATTGCAAATGCTATGCAAGAGCTGAAAAATAGGAGAGAACACATGTGTGAAGATCCGAAAAATTTGTTATCAGCATGTAAGGAAATAAGGGACATTACTGCTAGTGCACCATTCTCTTGCACCCAAGAAGGAGCGGAAGTGTAATTTTTTTTTTTACATTCAAAACATTCTTTAAGCATCAGATAATTTAAATCATCCATAGCTTGTTTAGAATAATTTTATGTTGGCTCCAACTATTTTGGATATTAAGCTGTAATAGCTTTTTTTTAAATTCCCTACGAACAGATCCACTGGATATTCCTCTTTTCAATCAGGTACACGATCAGAAAACTGTGTCCTTTGTATAGATCCCACTAGAGATCTAAATGAAATCTCTGTCGAGAGTTTATAGTTGGAATTTCAGAAATCCGACAATATGGCGGTGGCGCTGCGGCAGTCACCATCTCGCCAGATTTCTGAAGTTCCAACAACGGTGCTACGGTGGTCGGGCAACAGCGTCACGGCGGAAATGTGGTGGAAGGTGGTCGACTTTTGTGAGGGGGAGAGAGAAATAAAATTTTGGTGGATAAAAACTTGCATGTAAAAGTTATATTATTTCGTATAACCCATGATAAAATATTTATAAATTTTAATTTCTTATCTAATCAGGACTTTTTTGAATCATGATATTGTATTTCCATTATTCAAAAACTCTCATGTATGTATTTCTCACTCTTGAAAATATCATGCATAATTAAATTATTATCAACTTTTGATAATACAATATGTAAATACACATACACACACACATATATATATTTATTCATAATATAAATTAAATAATTTTTATTTAATTACTTAATTAATTAATAATTTTATTCATTATAGACTCTTCTAGATTGTTTCATGAGAATTTTACACTTAATTGTCTCTACTACTAATTTGTTATTTAATTAGAATATTCTAAATTTACTAAATAAATAATTGTGAACTCATTATAATCCTGATCAATAATAAGACAGCGCCAATGTATCGAGGGTAAAAATCTCATTCACATAAGAAAACTTGAAATTTTCGAATTAAAATAATTTTTCACGAATTCATTTTTTGCAGCTATCAGTTTTGTGAACTGTTTCATTAAAATGGACAGTTCCATCCTTCTCACTTAATTAGCTGTTAAGCTAAATTCCACAAGTTCCATTACATGAAATCCACTTATAAACTCTTTTATAAGCAATCTGTTTGATCTGCATCAAACTGCAGTTGCCAAATTCAACTCCTTGAATTTGATTATCTCAACGAGAACATAAAATCACATACTTGTATAACCCTCAATGGCTGAGGGATACAGCTAGCATTAGGTTCACAGGTTCATGAGATTCAAAACAATATTTGTTTCTATTCTGGCTTACCCTAATTAGAATCACTCTTTTCATCAACCCCTTGAACATGAATGTCATAATTCAAGTCTGATTGCACCTATTGGATCATGGTAAGAGCATCTAATACCATCGTCTTCTGATTCCCTAGGTATCACTGATATTATTTGCAAAAGCATTAAGTTATGATAGCGTACAATACGGTTCCTTCAACTCAGATCTCCCGATCAAATCTACAACTAATATATCGATAGTTACAAACGAATTCGATAACAATGTAATGTATATTTGAGTAATAATAGTGATATTGTATGTGCAACTGAGGAAACCCCTTTCTAAAATGTACATGTCTTGCTCTGCCAGAGATTCCTTGCATTATTAACTCATCAGATCACATATGATATCTTCACATATGGGTGAGTGGTGAATCCCCAATTACAATGCATCGACTCCTACCTATTTCGAAACTATACCGAACCTTACCACATGATGATCCACAGTGGAGTCAGTAAACGGATCAAAGTGCATGCTCCTATAATAAATAGAGATTTACAACAAGTTATACAAGCTAATGAAGGATATGTTCAAATATAATTTAATAATGAACAAATAATATTATTATCATCTTCTGTTTATACTATATCAAGATCTAGTCATTCTTTTATTTCATCGCGAGATTATATGGTGGATATTCTACAAACTTTTAGGGCTTCTACTTCTCAAATTAGAGAAGAAATAGAATCTTCTATTAAAGACACGGAAGAAGAATTAATTATAAATCAAAACAATATAGTTCATCAAAATTTTCAAAAGGTTAGAGAAATTGATAAATTTTCATAAATGAATTTTACTATTTAAATAGATAAAAAATCAAAAATTGATTTTACTAAAAGATCTCGTGCTAGAGCGAAGATCAATGCAAAATTTTATCAACACAAATGGGAATCTTTCAGAGAATGGCATTTTAAAAGTTTCTCTAAACAAGAATATGAATATATTGTTACAGAATTTTTCAATTTTTGCGAAAACTAAAATAAATTAATACATTTGTACCTTGGTTTTTTAACATTTATTATGATTCAAAAATCTGTTTATCCTTTTCAGCAATATTCTTTTATTATAGAAAAAATAATGAAATTTTAAATTTTAATTCTTTTTCAAAATTATTTGAAAATGATATGTTAAAGATAACTATTAAACATATTAATCAAATTATTGAAAAACAAAATTATAAAAATCTTTATCTTACAATTAGGGCACCTACAAAGGGGTGTTAAATGGGTGGTTTAGCCGAGAAATGAAGTTTAAGATGTTTATGGGTGTTTTTTATTAATTTATGTTTTTGAAGTGAATTTCGGTAAAATCCTCTGTTGTTTAATTTTTTTTTTGTATATCTTTGTGAATTCCTTTTATATTTTGTAAAAATTTCCATAGATAAACTTTATATTCGTTATTATTCTAAAATTTAAATGCCTCATTTTATTATATCAGTTTTCTGAATATGGTACATATATAATATATATTTTTTTATGTAAAAATAGAATTTATGGAGCAGAAAATATAAGTTTTATTTAATTTTAATTCAGATCCAATTTAAGGTAAAATCTCAACTTCAGTTCATATTTTGTCACATTAAGACTATCAATATTAATATTATAGTATAAACTCGCGGAACCTAATGTCTCTGACACCTTTATATCTCATAAAATAAAATCAAAAGCTCACTCACAATTGCAGTAGTTAAGGGTCTTGAAATTTACCTTGGTCTACCCACTTTATCTTGCAAAAGAAAAAGTTGCAATTTGATTATTTGCGGGAAAGAATGTGTGAAAAAATGCAAGGATGGAGCTCCAAATATTACTCCATGGGTGGTACAAAAGTTCTTATTAAATCATTGCTTCAAGCTATTCCATCCTACACTATCAAGTTTTCGGCTGCCATTCTTTTCGTGTCGGAGAGCAGAAAAAGCCTGCGCGAATTTTTGGTGGTGCCATAGAATGATAAAAGCGGGATGCAATGGACGAAGTGGTTTGTCTTGTGTAGACCTAAATACATGGAAGGCATGGGCTTTAGGAATCTAACTGCTTTCAATAAAGCACTCCTAGCCAAACAATTGTAGCGCATAATCCAATCACCAAATTATTTTAAGCTAGAATACTCAAAGGCCCGATACTTAAAAAAAGACATATTGGTGCTGATCTTGGCTCTAATCTGTCTTTTGTATGGCGCGATCACTATTCTGGAGTAGAGACCTTCTCGTAAAGGGGTTGTACTGGAGAGTGGGCAACGGGAAAAGTATTCTAGCTCACCTTTGATACAGGGCATTACTGATACGATCGGTTTAGACACCAGCAAGGGGTATTTCAAACACAATTATCTCAGTAAGCTACAATAGCTCGTGTTCTAAGAATGTTAACATCGATGAATTAAATCGAGTTTGGTTTAAAAAATATTCGAAATAATCAATCGTGAAAAAAACTGAAATAAAGCAGTTAAAGTTTTAGAACAACTTAAAATTATCAAAGATCGGTTCAAACTTGTATCAGTTCAGTCTGAACTGATCAAAACAGTTTTAAGTTTGTCGTAATCCAATAAAACAAGTAAAGAGACGAAATTTGTTTATGGATGTTCGTAGACTTTAAATGCTTTTACGTCACTCCTTTTACCTCGCGGGTAAGATCCACTAGAAGACTTTGATTTATACAACACTTTTCATAAACCAACTCAACTTAGAATTTACCTTATTGCCTAACTGAATATATATATATATATATATATATATATATATATATTATGTAAAAATAAAATTTCTGCTTATATATTTATTTATGTAAAAATATAATTTATGGAGCATAAAATATAAGTTTTATTTAATTTTAATTGAGATCCAATTTATATATTAAATAATACAACAAGACAATTATAAAAGGCTTTTATGTCAAATGCCCACAATCATTCTGAGCTTTGATTAAAGCCCCACAAAAGCATGACTTTGGCATAGGTTGCTCACCAACCCAAATTCCTATAATAATATAATAGAATATATAAAGGTGGAGTTGAAGGTGTTGGGTTTGATTACCGGTTTGTTTGACTTACAATTACCCAATATTCATGCCAAGACTTTTTTTTTTTATCCACTAAATACTTGTTACATATTATATAATGTGATATCTGCATTATATAATGTGATATTACAATATAATTTATACTATATTATAAAGAGCGAGCATCTTGTAATAATTTCCATCACTTCGAAATTGCAATTTAGACACTTATTTTTCATTAATTTACTAATTATTATTTGTCTCATTATCTTTTTATATTTTAAATCTTATTGTTTTGAATTAATATAAATTAACACAAAATTTTAAAATAAAATCAATTTATGTATTAACTCTAAAAAATATTAATCATAAAACAAATTATACAAACACGCAATGCATGCATCGAATTGCTAGTATAGTATTAAGAATGAGATCCGTTGAATAATTATTAATTTATGATATGTAGATCAACTATCAATTTTTTTTCCCCGGAGATACCATATCCAAAATACTTTTATTTTTGGGAAAAATAAAATAAAACATTTGACTGAAAAAATTTAATTTTAAAATAAATACACTTAATATATGCTTGAAAAAATATAACTCTCATCATACAACCTCATTTTTATGAAAAATAAAACTTAATAAAGAAAGTCCAAATATAACTCTTCATAGTAATAAATCATTTTATATAATAACAAGCGAGTGTTTGCAATATATTTTAAAAAATGTGATTAATTTTTTTAAAAAATGTGATTAAATTTAAAGATTATGAAGAAGTGTGGAAGAATCAGAGGTGAATAGTGTTTGAAAACAAAAGTGAAAAAGTGAAAATCAGATATAGATAGTGTTTATAAATAAATTATTTTAATACTAATTTTTTTTTTTTTACCTAAATCATTTTTGTAGAAACATAATCAACAACTCACTATATTTTATATTTCAATTTAATTAAACAGAAGCTAACGCATAATCTGGATTCAATAAAAACATGAAATTGATTTTTTTAACTAAAAACAAATAACAATTTTTTAGTGATTACAAACACTTTTTAAATCAGAGTCCATATTTCCCTTCGGTAATTATAGTTTGCGACTGATCAACGAAGGATTATATGGAACTTGATCTAGCCGTAAAGGCGAATTACAATACCTAAAATTTAATATAACTAAAACTTTATTTATACTAATACTTAGTTTTTAATTTTCTGGACATCAAAATCAATCCTTGTTTGATATATATGCTTTTGTGTGACAAGAATTATTAATACAATGAAAAGGTATAAGCCAAGAAAAATAAAAAAAATAATTAAGCGGGATTGCCAATAAATGAGCGTGAATTCTTCACTTTTTCCCCTATTCATGATCATCCCATGTTGTTCATACACAATGTCAGTAAAAATTTAATACCAACATCATTAAATAAAAGGCTGTTATTCTAACATTATTGAATGCCGTAGAAATTAATAATTAAATTCCGAGTTACCCTTTTTTTTATTTAATTCTTGAAAATAAAATTTTGATATTAAATTTCACAGTTTCCCTCTTTCCGAAATAACCACCCACTCCTCCAATATCTTGAAATAACTACTGAAACAACTGTCACTCGTGGTTCAGTTCACCTTCAAATTTCATCCTGTTTGATTCTTTCAAATCTTCATTTGTATATATGTGTGTACATTATGCAGCTGAAAGAATTTAATAATCCGTGCTCGTTTTCACTTCCTTTTCACCAAGAAGATAGAACTTTCAGCTGATTGGGATCACTGTAAAAATCTAGGAAAAAATGTTTGATTTTCTCTTCGGATGGAGAAAGGCGTCGAAATGGTGAATGGGGTCTCGAGATTTTGTTCTTTGTTTAAATTTATGGTGATATACAACACTCTCGAAAAATTCGAAATGATCAAGATTCTGACTAAATTTTCTTTGCTGATGCAGTAAAAGTCTGATAAAAAAGTTGCAATGCCGCGTGAAGCTTGTGACGAAAAAGAAGTGCTGGATTGTGAGACAGTTGAGGCAAGATGTGGCTGAGCTGCTCAAGAATGGCCATACTCAAACTGCCTTTGAAAGGGTAAATATCTCTCATTTTACATTCGCTGATTTCATGTGAATTTCTTCTCCTCTTTCTCGAAAAGTTATCTGCGAACCCTGATATCGATCACTTCACATATTTTCAGTTTTTTGTTGTTAAAGTTTCCTACGATTTTAGATTTTTGAAATCCGAATCTCTTGTCGTCTTGACATGTATGGCATGTCCTTATGTTTCTTGAAGCTAGATGTTGCTATTGTGTTTATCTTTATTTTTTATATTAATTATATTGAATACCATGAATTAAGTTCGAGGCTATATATTACGAATACATCTTGGTATATGATTTTTTTAATTTTTATTTATTTATTTTGCCAAAAAATAAATATGTTCAGGTTGAGCAGCTTCTCAAGGATCAGAACATGGTTGAAGTGTATGATCTTGTGAGCAGTTTCAGTGAATTCATTATAATGAATCTTGGATACATCAGAAAACACAAGTATGTATCCATATAAATTAAAATTCAGCTACTTCTACACATTATCTATTCTTTTTTATACATAATAAAATATAGAATGAACAGCCCTGTTTATCACAAATTTTATGAGAAATGAAAAAAAAAAAATTGATTAGGGACTGTCCAAATGACATCAATGAGGCAGTATCAACTCTAATTTTCACATCAGCAAGACTAGGCGATTTACCGGAGCTCCTAGCGGTCAGGAAGCTGTTTGCAGAACGATATGGTCTCAATTTTGTTACGGCTTCACTCGAATTACTCCCTGGAAATCTTGTAAACAATCAGGTTTAGCCATCAAGAAATTGCTTTAACACCAGAAACGTTTGTTAATTATATGAATATAAGTATATATAAGAATTAAGACAGACGTGGAACCATACTTGGTTTCTTTGATTGCAGATAAAAGAGAATCTTGTTTACACAAAAAAAGTGGCTGATGATGTGAAATACAAATTGCTGGATGAAATAGCTAGCAGTTGTGTTGAACCAGGACCCTTGTTTCTTGAATACAAGCCATCCGACTCGCTTGAAAATGGGGTAATTTTACGTGATATTTGTCTTATAATGTCATAAAAGAATCCTGTGCATGCAGACAGGACGTGTCATACCACCTCAACTGAAAACGTCTATAATTTTCTCTAAAATCTTGGTATCATATGACTTGATCAAACTGCAGGAAACCCAAAGTAACACTACTCGGATTTCTAGCAATGAGATTCAGACAGGCAAAGCTAACGGAAAAATTTGTAATATCGTGACACAAACGGAAGGAAAGATTGTAAACATTGATTTCCAATCTGATAGATTGAGAGAAGATCAGAAAATTTCCCCAAATGCAATCCAGTTATCAGTTCTTGGCGAAAATGAGATACTTGGAAAGCCTTCATATAACGGAAACGAGTCATTTTCATCATCGTCTTCTTCAGAAACCTCATCTAGACTACCTGAGGAAATGATATATCTAGATGACATTGAGGAGTTTGTATCCCCAGCGACCAAGAATGGACGCGTCCAAGATCAGAGGCTATTTATGTTCAAACCATTTGAAATCCCTTTGAAAAAGTCAGCAGAACATATTGATCATGATGTCATTCCTTTTAAGGGACAAAAGCTTTTGCAGTATGAAAACAATTCAGTATCAAGAAGCTTCAAGAATGGTAGAAGAACATAGCAGAAAAAGAACGAGGCGAAGATCATCGGTTTCTCAAGAAAATAGAAACGTGACAGATGCCGAATGCGAGCTATACTATGGCAACTCTCACGATGCATCAATGGCTCAAAAACACGAATCCTGCTATCATCAAAGAGAAGATGAATACAAGATTTTAATAGATTCATTTGATCATGAAGGAGGAAACAAGAGAGAGAAGTTGCTATCTCACAGTCAAGAGCAGCATTAATGTCATGAGGTGTGGCTATGATAGTATGGGATTTGTCTGGAGATGCAATTCCAATTCAAATATCTCCAAGAAATGCTGTTTAGAACATCCCTATTACTTCTATTTTCCAGACAGAAACGAGTCGTTGGAACATATCTCTTCAACACCGAAAACAAAGGATCATCCAATGCAATCTACAAAGGAAGCAAAGATTGATCAGCATAGGCCAGATTTCTGCAAAGATTCTATCAGATACAAGTTGCGAGGCGAGGCAAGAAACGGGGCTCAGTTGCCGTGTTTAAGGGCAATGACTATGCAAAATGCCAGGCCAGTTGAGATTGCTACGGATAACATGTTCAGATCGAACTCATTTCCACTAGATACTCCCCGTTCGTGCCGCCATATCCATCCAAAGCTCCCGGATTATGATGAACTCACCGCGAAGTTCATGGCACTCAAACGAGAAAACCTTCAACGACGAGCAAGCCAGTAATATAAGTAGTACTGAAGATTAAGGTTGGTTCTGTATTTTATTCCCAGTTCCAAGTATATTATTAGTTTTTATTTTTTTGTTGATTAATTTATTGAATGATTTGTGTTGTTATTTGCATTATCAGTAACTGAAAAGGTTTGCATGAAAAATTACTGCAGCTGCATATTGCATGTGACACCCTTATATCCCGTGCAAGAAAATGGGTCATTTATGAGAGATGCTTAAAGTAGAATTAATTGTGTTTGGACAGATTTTGGCAAGTGATGCTGTTGCATAATTTCACGGGAAAATGAAAATATTTTTTCATTAATTCTTCGATTTTCAACTTGATAAAGTTTGTGTTTATCACGAAAATTACGGGACGTGTCAGGCACGTGATCGTACCAAAGTTGTGAAATAATCTGACTTCTTTAATCAAACATTGTGGATCTCGATTTAGTCGTACGTTCTAACTCCTTCGAAATGGACTCCAAAAAACAAAAACATAAAATGAGGGATATGATGAAATTACAGGATTAATTCATTAACATCAAATCTAATTATGTTACTATGAACTGGATCAACGTTTTTACAAGGAATAGTGGTAGACATATGGAATATTTAAAAGACTTTGTTACTGGAACTAGAAGTTGAAATAAACAGACATAAAATTCTACAGAGTTTTGTTGTAACTTCTTGTGTTGATTTTTCGATACCTCTTCTGATTCTTTTCCTTGCTTTTTGTCACATTCTGCATGTTAGTTTAGGCTGTATTCCACGATCTCTCCATGGTCTTTCATGTTGGGTAGTGGATTTGACTCGTCACGTCGTGCTTTTCCTGGGCCAAATGCAACTCTCCTGGGCTTTCATTTGTTGGGCTTTTGCTTATGGACTTCCAAGATTTTGTGGGTTTTTGGATTGTTTTTAAGGCACAACATCTGGCTTCAATTTATGTACCTTGTATGCCTTTATTAAAGTCAAATATGTTTCACATTTTAGAGAGCTCTCCCTGATATTTTTATTATTTTTTGATTAATCAACGTGATTTTCAGCCATTTATCTTGTATCTATATTTGATATTGTATTTAATAATAATTGACCAACCCACCCTTTTAGTAGCTGAATTTGGTCGGCTTGATGATATCATACTAAATATACATATATAATCATGTCAATTGAACTAAAACCTAAAATCAAGAAGAGTAAAATATAACTTCCGAATTCTAATTAACCTATTAACTTCTCATTTTCGCGTCGTGTATGACAGTTAATTTACTCACACAGTACATGTGCATCATCTACTAGTTTGTATGAATCATTTGGAAAGGAAAGTAGGTTTATACATTGAGATTAATTTGTATAAAAATCGATTTTGTAAAAAACTAAAATTTAAAAGCAAGAGTTAATTAATCACGAAGTTTCAATAAGAACATAGCTTTTCAAAACAATTTATTCCAGAGCATTTTACTATTTTAGTACCCAAAAAAATTAACAATCAGAACATAGCTTTTCAAAACAATTTATTCCAGAGAATTTTACTATTTTAGTACCAAAAATAATTTAATTTTACATGTTATGTTTTTATTCTACTTTCTGTATTCATATATTTTATTTCGAAGAAGAGAAATTTGTTTTGTGCAAGAAAAAGAAGGCACAAATTTGTCAACCTTCACAAAATCGTGTAAAAATTAATAATAATAAAGGCCCAACCATTGTCACTCACTTGTCCTCACTCACAACCATACGAACCAAAACGTCAATAATAATTGGGAACCCAAAACTTTTAAAGGTCTCCATTTGAAATTTCCACATCCGTAATATCTAAATTCTAAAGTCAAAAAATTTCTAAATTCTAAAGTCAAAAAATGTGCAACAACAACATCCTCTTTCAAATATTTATTATTACACGTGATGATATATACATTTATATGCGTTAATTAAATGTAACTAATAACCGTTATGATTATTAATTGTTAAGATTAGGAGTTGAACCTAAATCTACCCTAAAAATCCAGTCGATCCTAGGAATGAACATATGGAGCATGAAATTTACAAGACAATGGTGGCTCAATTATTGGCAACTCAACACATAACGATGAAACATGAGCTTTGATATCATGTTAAGATTAGGATTTGAATCTAACTCAATCCCAAAAAGCTAATTCAAATGAGAGATTGTCCAAGTCCATATATGCAACTCCAAATCACTTAATTCAACCGATGTGAGATATCTAACATTAATTACTCGTGTTTTCAACTTTTGAGAATAAATATCACTGGAAACACACGTGTATAGATTAAGGTTTGTTCTCGGTATTTGAAAATATGAAAAGTTAGTTGATCATTTTTTTATGGATAATTTTAACAATCTCGAAATTTCAAAGGACTAGTATATGCAATTAATTATATATATAAACATAAAAATATGAAATAAAAAAGTTATGAAAACAATAATTTCGATATCTTTAAATTGTAATAAGTAAAACTAATTTTTGTCAAAAAAAAAAATAATAAGTAAAACTAATTTATTCGAGTTATAATTAATTCTTCTTTAAAAAAATATTTTAATGTTATATTACATATCTCCTTTCTAAAATTATGATTTTAGGCTGGATTTCAAAATTTACCACAGGAGGTCCGAATGAAGAACTATGAGATTTTCTTTCTAACATAGACCAATAATTTTAAGCACACGATACATGTATCCATATTAAATTTAATATAAAATATAATTTTTTTCGTATCTTGAAACTATAAATCATATTATATTTAACTATAAAATATATTTTTATATTAAAATAATTATTAAATATTAAACGGGGTGGTAGGTGGGGTCTTGAAATTTAAAATAAAAAAACGATGAGTTGAAGTGGGCGGCGTGGGGCCGAGTACCGACAGGCTTGCCCATTCAAACCGACTCCACAGACATTTTTATGTTGGTTGACGCCTTTTTTGTGTGTGCGCCAAAAATATCTAACCGTGCCCACCGAAAGAGGATCCATATTACTTTCGGACAAAAAATTTAAGGTTTTACGGCGGACGGTAACGGTATAATTTTAAACTATACCGTACGATTGATTATTAGACCCTTGAACTAAAAGTAACGACCTGTCTTAGAATAGGTTTTTAGATAAACGATTTAACATAAAATATTGATAGTGTTTTTATTATTTAAAATCATACAGTGGAATTATTGGAATCGAAGAAATTTGGTTTGGATTCTTGGCACAAATTTCTTGCACGCAACCTACCAACAAAGGGTGCTGGTGATGGAACTGAACAATGAAAGTCATCCAGATTTTACCAAAATAATCGAACTATTTAAAGAAATATGTTACCCAAATTATGCATGTTTATTATGACAATCATAAAGATTTTCAACATCCCGATTCGATTTAACATGTAACAATCATATAGTGAAGGAAAAAGTAGGTAAAAATATAAATTGGTCTCATATGTAGACATACATTGAATTTTGGCTCTATAATTAGTCTTGCTTGATACTTAATTTGTATTTCTTTGTTAAGATATTGACATCAAGTCTGAGGGAAATATTATTTCCGAATTTAATTGATATATTTCTTGACTTAAATTATTTCCTTAACAACATGTTTTTCTTGTTGCTTTGACTAAGTAAATATCTAATATGATTTTGACTTTCTTAGATAATGAGATAATCATTCAAATATATTTAAAGATATGTTATTTATTGATGAGATATGATATTGATGTTTAAAAAGAGTTTATTCCTAATAAAACTCTTACTTTCCTTGTGCTATAGGTTTTCTTGTGGAGATAAAAGTACTCATCAATAAATAAGAGGTCAAGGACATTGGTAAGCGGTGGCTTTTATATCGATCATACATACATACACAAAGTGAAGATTTTCAGGGCAAAATAACTCTCGAAGCCGTTGCTGTTGAAGAGTGCTGATTGTGTGTTGCCTTGAATGTTGGGAATATCTACAGACAACATCCGCAAAGAATTTGACTGAAGATCGTTTTCGTGGATTCCCTTTTGGCATCACATTTTTGCTTTCTTGTTAACATTTTATTCTGATTATTTGTTTTAGAAAGCTATTTATTTTCTCAACTTGTTCAGGAAATTGATTTTTGCTATAATCACTAGTGATAGGTTTTTGTAAATAATTTGATTTTCTAGTGATTTATTTTTGCCATAAGGCACCGCACAAGTATTTATTCTTGTGCAAATTTAATCTCGTCCATCTATTTATTTAAAGTCAATTTGTGTTTTAAAATACAATATTCCGCTGCATGTTGTCCGAGATGTTGTAACATCTAGCACAACACCTAATTCTGACTAAACACAAATTTACTATTTTACATCCTATTCTGATATTTTTATTATCTGTGGTATTTGTCGAACAATACAACTCTTTCAAGTGGTATCAGAGACTACTCTTGATATACTAAGTGCTGATTCTGGTTTTTGTTTTGTTTGACTGAAATATTAAATAGATCCATCACTCGCAAACACCGCACTTCGCCCACCAGTCTTAGATGGAACCAACTACGGTCTATGGAAGGTCAAAATTTGGTTTCATATAAAATCCATAGATGAGAGAGCATGGACAAAGAGTTCTAAGCGGTTGGACTCCACCAAGGAGAATAGATGAAGATGGTGATAGTCTGATAAAACCGGAAAGTGCCTGGACTACTGATGAAGTGTAAATTTCAAATTACAACTCGAAGGCACTGAACGCAATCTTTTCTTCAGTTGATACGAACATGTTCGGGCTTATTACTAATTTTGTCTCGGCCAAGGATGCATGGGACATTCTACAAAGACACTGTGAAGGTTCTGAGAGTGTGTGACGAATAAGACTGAGGATGGTCACTTCCAAGTTCGAGATGATGAGGATGGAAGAATCTGAGAACATACTGGAATATGATCGTCACCTACGGGAAATTTCTAATGAGGCGTTCAGTCTTGGAGACCCCATCTCTAATGAACGATTAGTTAGTAAGGTTCTCCGTTCTTTGCCTGAAAGATTCAACATAAAAATCTGTGCAATAGATGAAGCTAAGGATACAACGCAAATGGCTTTGGAAGACCTTATCAGTTCACTTCGGACTTTTGAAATGAACATAGACATGCAGAAGAAGGATAAAGGGAAAACAATTGCATTCCAAGCTTCAAATGACACCTACAATGACCTCCTTCAAATATCCCAAGAAGTCAATGAATCAGACCTTTGTGAGGACTCTATCTCCTTTATCACAAAGAAATTCGGGGATTACTTGAAAAGAATCAGAGATAAGAAGAATGATGCACAATCCTCAAAATTTCCAAGTCTTCCTGCACCTGAAAGACCGCAAAGGTTTCCTGCCAAGCAACAATCTCAACCAAGGAATGAAGGCAGAGAACAATTTAACTCAAGGAAGTATGATTCAGTGCAGTGTAGAGAGTGTAAGGGGTTTGGACACTATGCAAATGAATGTGCCAACAGATTGCGAAAGAACAAAGGCTACAATGCATCTCTAAGCGATGAAGAATCTGATGAGGAGGAGAAATCCAATGATGAAGACAATCACACCTCCTTGACTGCATTATTGGCCGAAAATCGCAGGCTGCAAGTGAATCCTTTAGGTGTTGCCCTAGGTGTTGTCACACCTGCCCGCAACATCTGCAAAAAATCAGTGTGTTTTAAATCCACAACTTCTGGAAATTCGAGTGGAGATGATGAATCAGAAGCTGATGATGAAGAGATGATTCTTGAGAGTGTTCAAAATCTTTATGAAAAATTGTTTGAGGATTGGACTAAAAGAAACAAGCTTAACTCCACTCTTGTAAAGGAAAATATTGATCTAAGAGCCGTGGTTGCCAAACTTGAAGTAATTCTGAGCAAAAAGGACTTAGAACTGGGAAAGATCACAGAAGAACTTCAAAAGGCAACTGAAACATTGTCCAAGTTTAATTCGAGCACATCAAAGCTCGAATCCATACTTTTCGATCGGAAGAGATGACAAGAAGGGTCTAGGGTTCAAAGACAGTGTGCATGAAACTGGTGAATCTTTAAAATCCACTGTTTTTGTGAAAGGAAAAACTGAAACATTCACACCGTCACAATCTACACCTTCAACCAAAAGCTTTTCACCGAAAAGACAACCCACTGCACCTGTTCCTAAGAAGAGAAAACGAAGGTATGTATGCCATTACTGCTTTAAGCCTAGACATATCAGGCCATACTGTTTTAAACTCAGGGACGACCGCATGAACCAAAAGTCAAGCCGGATGTTGCCTCAGATGTTGTACAACACTTTCTGTAACACCTCCAAGAATCGACTTAGAGTAAGGCAGGTGTGAGTACCAAAGGTAAGAATTCAATGTAAAATTGTTTATACTTCATTAAAAACCAACACTGCAGGTTACTGGTACTTCGATAGTGGAAGCTCACGTCATATGACAGGGTCAAGAGAATATCTCATCGATTATGTTGAACAAAAATGTGGCAGAGTAACCTATGGAGGGGGAGCTAAAGGAAAAATTGTTGGAAAGGGAACTTTGAACGTCGAAGGACTACCAAAGCTCCACAATGTGCTCCATGTTGAAGGACTAAACTCAACTTGATAAGCATCAGTCAATTATGCGATGATAATTTGCATATTAAGTTTAATAAGCATGTGTGTGAAGTTTTTGATGAATCTAACATATGCATCATGACAGGTACAAGGTCCTCGGACAATTGCTACCAAATTGGTGAAAAACTGTCATACAAACGGGCACAAATCACTGAACTTGACCTTTGGCATAAAAAACTCGGCCATGTTAATTTCAAAACTTTGAAGAATCTGAGTAAATACGAGGCAATGCGAGGTATACCCAATCTTTCATCTGGAATACCCTATGTGTGCTGTGAGTGTCAAAAAGGTAAACAGACTCGCGTGTCCACCCGGTGTTGGCAACATTTGAGACAACATGCTGTCTGGAGTTACTTCACATGGATCTTATGGGTCCTATGGAAGTCGAAAGCTTTGGAGGTAAGAAATATTCATTCGTATGTGTTGATGATTTCTCACGATTTTCATGGGTGAGTTTTATTATGGGGAAATCAGATACCTTCAGTGTGTTTAAACAATTGGTCACTAGAATCACAAACTTTCATGGCTTGAAGGTAAGAAGAATAAGGACTTACCATGGTAAGGAATTTGAGAATTCTTCATTCTCATCATTTTGTGACAGGAAAGGTATCTCACACGAGTTTTCGGCACCAAAAACTCTACAACAGAATGGAATTGCCGAACGCAAAAACATAACACTTCAAGAAATGGCAAGGGTGATGTTGACCTCAAAGAATATATCAAAGCGTATTTGGGCAGAGACCCTAAATACAGCTTGTCATATCTCAAACAGAGTGTATTTGAGAAGTGGCTCAACCATGACATCTTACGAGATAATCATGGGAAAGAAGCCTAATCTCAATATTTTCATATTTTTGGATGCATTTGTTACACTTTAAATGACAGGGATCAATTTGTTAAATTCGATTCAAAGAGTGATAAGTGTTTGTTTTTAGGATATGTCACTAATAATCGAGCCTATCGTATGTTTACTCTAAGAACAAGGACTATTATGGAATCAATTAATGTTGTTTTTGATGATTGTGCAGATCTCAAGAAGAAAATTGCTGAAGATGACGTTAATGATCTTCTGGAAAACCCGACCATACTGGAAAATGCAGGTGTTGCCCCAGATGTTGCAACACCTAGCACAACATGTGACACTGAAGTCACTGAATTTGAAGACAAAGCAAATAGTGATGATGACACGGAAGATGATGGACATAATATATCGACTAAGATTCAGAAAAAATCATCCATCATCTCAAATAATTGAAGTGTGCGAGGTGAAGTCCAAACTCGAAAGAAAGAGAAAGTCGATTACTGAAAAATGGCTGGACTTATATGCATGAACTCGGCTTACTCAAATGTTAGATTTTCATGTTTTGTATCTCAATGTGAACCTAAAAATGTTGACGAAGCCTTAAAAGATGAGTTTTGAATCAATTCTATGCATGATGAGCTTGATGAATTCGTTCGAAATGATGTTTTGGATCTAGTTCCACCTCCTGACCACGTCAATATAATTGGAACTAGATTGATTTTTAAAAATAAAACTGATGAGTCAGGGAACATCATTCGAAACAAAGCAAGGTTGGTTGCTCAAGGGTACACACAGGTTGAGGGGGTTGATTTTGATGAAACCTTCGCTCCTGTTGCCCGCATTGAGTCAATCCGGCTTCTGCTAGCCATTGCATGCTACATGAAAATCAAATTATTTCAAATAGACGTCAAAAGTGCATTCTTGAATGGTACCTTGTGTGAGGAAGCATATGTCGATAGCCTAAAGGATTTGAAGATCCACATAATTTGAATCATGTGTACAAGTTGAAAAAGGCCCTCTACGGTTTGAAGCAAGCACCACGTGCATAGTATGACAGATTAACAGAATATCTTCTTGAAATTTATTCCCTTTTGGCATCACATTTTTGCTTTCTTGTTAACATTTTATTCTGATTATTTGTTTTAGAAAGCTATTTATTTTCTCAACTTGTTCAGGAAATTGATTTTTGCTATAATCACTAGTGATAGGTTTTTGTAAATAATTTGATTTTCTAGTGATTTATTTTTGCCATAAGGCACCGCACAAGTATTTATTCTTGTGCAAATTTAATCTCGTCCATCTATTTATTTAAAGTCAATTTGTTTTTTAAAATACAATATTCCGCTGCATGTTGTCCGAGATGTTGTAACATCTAGCACAACACCTAATTCTGACTAAACACAAATTTACTATTTTACATCCTATTCTGATATTTTTATTATCTGTGGTATTTGTCGAACAATACAACTCTTTCAAGTGGTATCAGAGACTACTCTTGATATACTAAGTGCTGATTCTGGTTTTTGTTTTGTTTGACTGAAATATTAAATAGATCCATCACTCGCAAACACCGCACTTCGCCCACCAGTCTTAGATGGAACCAACTACGGTCTATGGAAGGTCAAAATTTGGTTTCATATAAAATCCATAGATGAGAGAGCATGGCAAAGAGTTCTAAGCGGTTGGACTCCACCAAGGAGAATAGATGAAGATGGTGATAGTCTGATAAAACCGGAAAGTGCCTGGACTACTGATGAAGTGTAAATTTCAAATTACAACTCGAAGGCACTGAACGCAATCTTTTCTTCAGTTGATACGAACATGTTCGGGCTTATTACTAATTTTGTCTCGGCCAAGGATGCATGGGACATTCTACAAAGACACTGTGAAGGTTCTGAGAGTGTGTGACGAATAAGACTGAGGATGGTCACTTCCAAGTTCGAGATGATGAGGATGGAAGAATCTGAGAACATACTGGAATATGATCGTCACCTACGGGAAATTTCTAATGAGGCGTTCAGTCTTGGAGACCCCATCTCTAATGAACGATTAGTTAGTAAGGTTCTCCGTTCTTTGCCTGAAAGATTCAACATAAAAATCTGTGCAATAGATGAAGCTAAGGATACAACGCAAATGGCTTTGGAAGACCTTATCAGTTCACTTCGGACTTTTGAAATGAACATAGACATGCAGAAGAAGGATAAAGGGAAAACAATTGCATTCCAAGCTTCAAATGACACCTACAATGACCTCCTTCAAATATCCCAAGAAGTCAATGAATCAGACCTTTGTGAGGACTCTATCTCCTTTATCACAAAGAAATTCGGGGATTACTTGAAAAGAATCAGAGATAAGAAGAATGATGCACAATCCTCAAAATTTCCAAGTCTTCCTGCACCTGAAAGACCGCAAAGGTTTCCTGCCAAGCAACAATCTCAACCAAGGAATGAAGGCAGAGAACAATTTAACTCAAGGAAGTATGATTCAGTGCAGTGTAGAGAGTGTAAGGGGTTTGGACACTATGCAAATGAATGTGCCAACAGATTGCGAAAGAACAAAGGCTACAATGCATCTCTAAGCGATGAAGAATCTGATGAGGAGGAGAAATCCAATGATGAAGACAATCACACCTCCTTGACTGCATTATTGGCCGAAAATCGCAGGCTGCAAGTGAATCCTTTAGGTGTTGCCCTAGGTGTTGTCACACCTGCCCGCAACATCTGCAAAAAATCAGTGTGTTTTAAATCCACAACTTCTGGAAATTCGAGTGGAGATGATGAATCAGAAGCTGATGATGAAGAGATGATTCTTGAGAGTGTTCAAAATCTTTATGAAAAATTGTTTGAGGATTGGACTAAAAGAAACAAGCTTAACTCCACTCTTGTAAAGGAAAATATTGATCTAAGAGCCGTGGTTGCCAAACTTGAAGTAATTCTGAGCAAAAAGGACTTAGAACTGGGAAAGATCACAGAAGAACTTCAAAAGGCAACTGAAACATTGTCCAAGTTTAATTCGAGCACATCAAAGCTCGAATCCATATTTTCGATCGGAAGAGATGACAAGAAGGGTCTAGGGTTCAAAGACAGTGTGCATGAAACTGGTGAATCTTTAAAATCCACTGTTTTTGTGAAAGGAAAAACTGAAACATTCACACCGTCACAATCTACACCTTCAACCAAAAGCTTTTCACCGAAAAGACAACCCACTGCACCTGTTCCTAAGAAGAGAAAACGAAGGTATGTATGCCATTACTGCTTTAAGCCTAGACATATCAGGCCATACTGTTTTAAACTCAGGGACGACCGCATGAACCAAAAGTCAAGCCGGATGTTGCCTCAGATGTTGTACAACACTTTCTGTAACACCTCCAAGAATCGACTTAGAGTAAGGCAGGTGTGAGTACCAAAGGTAAGAATTCAATGTAAAATTGTTTATACTTCATTAAAAACCAACACTGCAGGTTACTGGTACTTCGATAGTGGAAGCTCACGTCATATGACAGGGTCAAGAGAATATCTCATCGATTATGTTGAACAAAAATGTGGCAGAGTAACCTATGGAGGGGGAGCTAAAGGAAAAATTGTTGGAAAGGGAACTTTGAACGTCGAAGGACTACCAAAGCTCCACAATGTGCTCCATGTTGAAGGACTAAACTCAACTTGATAAGCATCAGTCAATTATGCGATGATAATTTGCATATTAAGTTTAATAAGCATGTGTGTGAAGTTTTTGATGAATCTAACATATGCATCATGACAGGTACAAGGTCCTCGGACAATTGCTACCAAATTGGTGAAAAACTGTCATACAAACGGGCACAAATCACTGAACTTGACCTTTGGCATAAAAAACTCGGCCATGTTAATTTCAAAACTTTGAAGAATCTGAGTAAATACGAGGCAATGCGAGGTATACCCAATCTTTCATCTGGAATACCCTATGTGTGCTGTGAGTGTCAAAAAGGTAAACAGACTCGCGTGTCCACCCGGTGTTGGCAACATTTGAGACAACATGCTGTCTGGAGTTACTTCACATGGATCTTATGGGTCCTATGGAAGTCGAAAGCTTTGGAGGTAAGAAATATTCATTCGTATGTGTTGATGATTTCTCACGATTTTCATGGGTGAGTTTTATTATGGGGAAATCAGATACCTTCAGTGTGTTTAAACAATTGGTCACTAGAATCACAAACTTTCATGGCTTGAAGGTAAGAAGAATAAGGACTTACCATGGTAAGGAATTTGAGAATTCTTCATTCTCATCATTTTGTGACAGGAAAGGTATCTCACACGAGTTTTCGGCACCAAAAACTCTACAACAGAATGGAATTGCCGAACGCAAAAACATAACACTTCAAGAAATGGCAAGGGTGATGTTGACCTCAAAGAATATATCAAAGCGTATTTGGGCAGAGACCCTAAATACAGCTTGTCATATCTCAAACAGAGTGTATTTGAGAAGTGGCTCAACCATGACATCTTACGAGATAATCATGGGAAAGAAGCCTAATCTCAATATTTTCATATTTTTGGATGCATTTGTTACACTTTAAATGACAGGGATCAATTTGTTAAATTCGATTCAAAGAGTGATAAGTGTTTGTTTTTAGGATATGTCACTAATAATCGAGCCTATCGTATGTTTACTCTAAGAACAAGGACTATTATGGAATCAATTAATGTTGTTTTTGATGATTGTGCAGATCTCAAGAAGAAAATTGCTGAAGATGACGTTAATGATCTTCTGGAAAACCCGACCATACTGGAAAATGCAGGTGTTGCCCCAGATGTTGCAACACCTAGCACAACATGTGACACTGAAGTCACTGAATTTGAAGACAAAGCAAATAGTGATGATGACACGGAAGATGATGGACATAATATATCGACTAAGATTCAGAAAAAATCATCCATCATCTCAAATAATTGAAGTGTGCGAGGTGAAGTCCAAACTCGAAAGAAAGAGAAAGTCGATTACTGAAAAATGGCTGGACTTATATGCATGAACTCGGCTTACTCAAATGTTAGATTTTCATGTTTTGTATCTCAATGTGAACCTAAAAATGTTGACGAAGCCTTAAAAGATGAGTTTTGAATCAATTCTATGCATGATGAGCTTGATGAATTCGTTCGAAATGATGTTTTGGATCTAGTTCCACCTCCTGACCACGTCAATATAATTGGAACTAGATTGATTTTTAAAAATAAAACTGATGAGTCAGGGAACATCATTCGAAACAAAGCAAGGTTGGTTGCTCAAGGGTACACACAGGTTGAGGGGGTTGATTTTGATGAAACCTTCGCTCCTGTTGCCCGCATTGAGTCAATCCGGCTTCTGCTAGCCATTGCATGCTACATGAAAATCAAATTATTTCAAATAGACGTCAAAAGTGCATTCTTGAATGGTACCTTGTGTGAGGAAGCATATGTCGATAGCCTAAAGGATTTGAAGATCCACATAATTTGAATCATGTGTACAAGTTGAAAAAGGCCCTCTACGGTTTGAAGCAAGCACCACGTGCATAGTATGACAGATTAACAGAATATCTTCTTGAAATTGGCTTCAAACGAGGTGAGGTAGACAATACCCTTTTTATTCAGAAATCTAAATGTGAAATTCTTATTTGTCAAGTTTATGTTGATGATAAAATCTTTGGTTCCTCATCTCAAAAGCATGCTGATAATTTTTTTGAGTGCATGTCATCCACATTCGAAATTAGCATGGTTGGTGAGCTAAGTTTCTTTCTTGGTTTGCAAATCAAACAAATACATGATGGCATCTTTTTGTGTCAAAGTAAGTATACTAAAAACTTGATCAAGAAATTTGCTAATGAAAATACCAAGCACATGAAGACACCTATGGGTTCAAATGAAAAATTATCCAAAAATGATGCTGCCGAAAATGTTGACAACACCTTATACCGCAGCATCATAGAAAGTCTCTTGTACTTGACTGCTAGCCATCCTGACTTAATGTTTAGTGTTTGCCTGTGTGCTAGATACCAATCTAATCCTAAGATTTCTCATTTAAAAGCCGTAAAATGTATCCTACGATACATAGCCGGAACCATTGACTTAGGATTATGGTATATTCACGACACCAACTCGAATTTAGTAGGGTTCTCAGATGCTTACTGGGCAGGATATTTAGATGATAGAAAAAGTACATCTGGAGGCTGTTTTTATCTTGGGAATAACTTGATATCATTGTATAGTAGAAATAGAACTGTGTTTCACTCTCAACTGCTGAATCTGAATATGTGGCAGCTGGAAGTAGTTGCACTCAACTTTTGTGAATAAATCAAATGATAGAAGATTATGGGCTTAAGAGTGAACCCTTAGTGGTGTACTGTGACAATTCTAGTGCAATAAACATTTCAAAAAATCCAGTACAACACTCTCGAACTAAATACATTGACATTCGTCATCACTTTTTTCGAGATCTAGTAGAGAAAGATTGATTCGAATGGAATTTGTTGATACAAATAACCAATTGGCTGACATATTCACAAAAGCATTAGACTTTGAGAGGTTCTCCAACCTTAGAAAATCTCTCAGCATGTGTTCTGTCTGATCATTCATAGATGTTGTCTCAGATGTTACAACATCTTGGACAACACCTAACATGCATGTGCATTTTTAAGCATTAGACATTCTGCATTATCATACATACTGTGATATGTTGTGTTGAAACTGTGTAGCATAGTTTTCTGATGCACTTATAATTCCTTGTTACATACTAAAAACTTCACACCTATACATGTGAACTTTGTCACTAAAGATTTCAAGAATGGTCACGTATCTCTAATCAATGTGATAAGTAACCCGAGAGATAAAGGTATAATTTTTAATATTTTCGGGTCTGTGATTAGAAGGAAAGATGGAAAAAGCTACCTAAAATATCCCAATGAAGGCAGGACTTTAAGTGTCGGAGCTACCCCTTCTAAATATTAAAACAGAAGGTGTGCCTCATCTGTAAACATATCTCATACTTGTTCCATGTTTCTATTTTTGTTACATTCTGTTATTAGGCATAAATAGGTCATGCATAAACATATCATCGTGAATATTGGTGTGCCAAAAGGACATGAATATTTTAACAAAGTAAAATTCGATGAAAATCCAGACTTTGCAACAATTTCTAATATATGTGATATTTGTTGTCTAGTAGTGCTAATATTCGATGTGGCGTTATCTCTGGAAATTTTGAAAAGTTGTTTGTCTAAAATTGGCTCAGTAATGTCTGAAAAGGTGTTAAGCTCTTAATCATTGCCGTTATTTTCTTACCGTTGGGAGAAAATTCTGTGGAGTGAGTTATTTTCTTACCGTTTGGACTCATTTGATTGTTTGATTTTGTTACCGTTGCACTGTTCATTCATACTTATCTCATGTATTTACACCGCCTAATTCATCATTATCTGTATAATTGGTTCTCGAATTTCCGTACCATCTTCTCGCAACCACTTTCTGTAAAACTTTCCCCCAAAATCGTTGATGCTCCTCTTTGCTAGCAACTTATCTCGTGTAAATGGCAGGAAAGGGCTTTGATGCACACGATATCCGAAGCGAAATGGGCCATACAAAGGATGTTTCCTCACCTCCCGCAACATCTGCTACAACACCTCCTGTCCAGAACTTGCAGATCATTCCTGCTGTTCTAATGCCCGAGCCTCTGGAAGTTATTGCTCCCGGTGAACCTGGGAATGCTTTTGATGTCGATAATCCACCAATAATTCAGGTGTTCGACCCTCCACGCCAGCAAGTTCGTCGCTCCAAAAGACAGGTAGGGTATAACCCTGATTTGACCACCTCAATGAGATTTCGTCGGAAGGGTGAGGAGACGAGCTGACCTTCACTTGCTGACCCTGAGCACACCTCGAGTGATGACTCTGCTGATGAAGATTATGAATTTGTGGCCCGTAAAAAGACAGTTTCTTCGCCCCAAAAAGCAGTGATTCCTCCTGTGACTCCACTAATTCTGCTACGGACGCACCGCCTCCTCCTCCACCAATGTCCTCACCACCTCGTGATGAGGAAATCACGTTGGCCCAATTTATGGCCAACCTAAAGAGCCAACAAGCTACTCGATCATCTGGCTCCCTTGTTTCTAAAGACTCCAGTATCTCTGCTGATACGATACCTGTTGATGCACTTGCCCCTATGGATGTTGTATCAGATGACGAGGCCTCCTCGGACAACACTGACCTCAGTGATTACAACATGGACACTACCTTCTCTACCAAATTCCACACTGAGCACGCAGCTGCTCAGTGGCACCTTTATGCCCACCGTGAATTCATAGAAGAAAGGAACATTGATACAGATGCTTTTGACAGATAGAACTTGATCGCATTCCTCCAGCAAGCTCAGCTTCTCTCAACTATCTCTGCGGTTACACCTTTCTACAGGAAACCTGTTCTGGAATTCTATGCAAACCTATCACACGGGGTAGGTGAGGAGAGGTCAGACAAATACGGGAAGGTATTTGTTCGTAACAAAATTTTTGATTTCAATCCTGTTGCTGTCAATCTGCTTTACAGTACACCAACTGATTCCGAAGACGGACTCCTTCCTGACATCCATGAGGTCACCTCTACTCTCACTGGGGTTCTTATTACTCATTTCCCGGCACATCCACAGAAGCTATCAGCTGCCAAATTAACATCCTTTTACTCAGTATTACACAAGCTGACTATTCGAAACTGGACACCCTCAACGAATTCCACTATCGTGACAAGACATCTGGCGTTCGTCCTGCACTCCATTGGGACAAGTGGAGTGTTCAATTTTGGGAATCTTGTTTTCCAGACGGTTCTTCAGTATGCCAAAGGTGAACTCAAAGCTTCGAAGCTACCATTTCCATCATTGATCTATGGAATGCTTGTCTCTCAAGGATTTATTAGAGACATTGATGAGCAACTATCCACCACCAGTGATACACTCAAGATTGCTCCTGAATTCTTCAAGGGCAATCACCGAATTGATCTACCATGGAGTGCATCTTCTAGTGCACCACCTGCTACGGAGCCACCACCGAGCCCTCATGCTCCTTCCCAGCCTACTGACTATATCATGATCTCGGTTCTGGAAGCCATAGCTCACGTTGCTCACGCTTTGGCAAAGGTGGAGCAAGCCAGGGCTGCTATTGATCAGGCTATGGCTACGGTGGAGCAAGCCAATGCGGATATTGCTTATTATCAGGCTGTGGCTGCCAACTTTCGGCTTCTCCTGGAGGTCGCCGTCTTTCCAGGACAAAAAAGGGGGAGATGATCAAACAGATGCTGGTCCATCAAGGGCCAAAGAGGATGAAGAGGAGGATAAGGATGATTGAATGTGATGTGTTCTTTTTTGGTTTTTGTTCTGTCTCTAGGACTTTTAGTGTTTAGTTATTTTTATTTGTGTGGTTAAGTTCGTAAGCCTTTTAGTGTTTTATTATGTTCCTGATGGAAATAACAAAAAGTTTGTGCAGATGTTGTTCCGAATGTTGCCAACTCTACTAACAACATTTTTGATGTCTGTAGTTTGTTCAGGGGGAGAGAAATGCTTTAACTCAGGGGGAGTTGATTTGAACTAAACAAGGATAAATGTGTTTGATCTCATTTTGTCCAAGAAAGGCAAAAAGTGGGAGATTGAAGGGAAATATTATTTTCGAATTTAATTGGTATATTTCTTGACTTAAATTATTTCCTTAACAACATGTTTTCCTTGTTACTTTGACTAAGTAAATATCTAATATGATTTTTCCTTTCTTAGATAATGAGAATCATTCAAATATATTTAAAGATATGTTATTTATTGATGAGATATGATATTGGTGTTTAAAAAGAGTTTATTCCTAATAAAACTCTTACTTCTCTTGTGCTATAGGTTTCCTTGTGGAGATAAAAGTACTCATCAACAAATAAAAGGTCAAGGACATTGGTAAGCGGCGGCTTTTATATCGATCATACATACATACACAAAGTGAAGATTTTCAGGGCAAAATAACTCTCGAAGCCGTTGCTGTTGAAGAGTGCTGATTGTGTGTTGCCTTGAATGTTGGGAATATCTACAGACAACATCCGCAAAGAATTTGACTGAAGATCGTTTTCGTGGATTCCCTTTTGGCATCACACTTTTGCTTTCTTGTTAACATTTTATTCTGGTTATTTGTTTTAGAAAGCTATTTATTTTCTCAACTTGTTCAGGAAATTGATTTTTGCTATAATCACTAGTGATAGGTTTTTGTAAACAGTTTGATTTTGTAGTGATTTATTTTTGCCATAAGGTACCGCACAAGTATTTATACTCGTGCAAATTTAATCTCGTCCATCTATTTATTTAAAGTCAATTTGTGTTTTAAAATTCAATATTCCGTTGCATGTTGTCTGAGATGTTGTAACATCTGGCACAACACCTAATTCTGACTAAACACAAATTTACTATTTTACATCCTATTATGATATTTTTATTATTTGTGGTATCTGTCGAACAATACAACTCTTTCAAAGTCGTCGTCAATTATGTCAAAATTATCGACACGCGTAACTATTCTGACCAAAAAAAATCATTAAAATCCTGTAACGTCCCGAAAATTTAAGGGTCAACGCGAACCACATGAATGCAATTATTAAATTCTCTTTTATTTTAATTAAATGTTTTAATTGCATAAATTAATTATGTTGTGCATATTTGCATGTTTAAAATATATTTTTTCAACATGATTGCATTAAAATGTATTTTTAAAGGTTATTCGAGTTGCGATCGAGGAACGGAGACCGAGGGCTGAAAAATATAAAAAAAAATTATTAATAGTTGTTTTTAATTATTTAAAATAAAGTTGATGTTTTTTTTCATATTTTTGAAAATAAGGGGTTTTGAGGTGATTTTATACGCCGGGATATAAATTTTATCGATGTTGGTTTTTCAACAAAAAATACGAGCTTTTTGGCAACCCGGCTAATAAATTCATAAATTTATATAAACAAAAACATTGTTGATATTTTATTAAAACCTAATTAAGACTAATGTGATTAATTTAGTGGCTTAATAGGCCTAAAGCCTTCTTAGTAACTTATTTAGTATAAAATATAAATTAAACACCCCAAAACCTACTTGAAGGCACACCTCTTTTTCAGAAAACTCTCCCCAAAAACTTTCAACCGCACGGCACTCACACCACACTGTAGAAAGCAAGAGGAAAATCAAGAATTTTGCAAGGAAAAGTCTAGACAAGGTCTTGCTCTGTTCTTCTCAAATCGTCGACGAATAATCGTGCGTTAAATACGCAAAGGCACGCCAAATATCTCCTTTTCTCATCTATCACATCGTATTAACGTTTTTTTTATGATTTTATGAAAAACATGGTGTTCTATGGTTATTTTCGGATTTATTCTTGTGCTTGATATAAACTATAGTTCTTATGCTATTATTAACGTTTTTCAAATACTAAGGGGCTGCCATGATATATGAATAGATCAAGCTTGTTTTCACGTGAGTTTGGAGTCCTAAACACGCACACAACCCGAGGACCAGCGCTTCTATTTTTTCGCATTTACGATTATGACTTATGATTTATGCTAAAGATTTTAAGACTATTTATTTATGCTTTGAGAGATTTTGAGAGGTTTAGTATGGTCTATACTTTTCAAATTTATTGTTTTTTAGGTTTGGTAAAACATGCAACGATTTCATTTTTATGACTATTTCACTTGATTTTTAAAATACTAGTTGGATGATGTTTTATTTTAAAGGGTAAAATATTTTATAAAAATATTTTCGTGAGGTTTATGTGTATGGCCGAAAATTGAGTGTTTATAAAAAAAAATTTGTAGTACTTTTTAAGCAATAAAAAGAGCAGACGTTTCAGTTGGTATCAAAGCAAGGTCCTGTAAAGGGTTGTGCCACCATCAGCGCCAGAAAGATCAGTCATCAAGCCTCAATTTGTAAGTTTACATGCTTTATATGATTTTATGATGTTACGTGCATAAGTAAATGGCTTATATGTTCACGTGACATGTTTAATAGCATTATGATGATAAATGTTTTATATGCTCTAGAATTTTTATACGTGATATGATATTAAATAAGAAATTAATTGATTTTAAATGCATGTTGGTTTTGTGGTGGAATTGGACTATGTTGACTTTTTGGGTTTTAGTATGGACGTTTTACCTTTTTGGGCTATAAGTTAATCATGAATATTATGAATGCTTGGTGACACGTAGATTTTCTAAGAGAATATTATGACCCATGGTTACTAGTCGAATTAATTTTTGGGAATTAGACGTGAGGAATAATGATTTAAGGATTTGCAACGACTTGAGAGTAAGAAAATGTATAAATTGAGATTTTAAGTTTTGATGAAAGGTAATATTGATTATGAGAATTGATTTTTGGGTAAATAAGTTTAAAATTATCGAAATTATGTTATGAGAACTCGTAGCAGAAAATTAAGAATGCCAAGAACTTATGGGTTAATCGTAGGATTTTTGAAATTAAGAACCAATTATGATGATTTTTGAGGAAATTAAGAATTTGCTTTGCAATTATTACGGAATTTGGGGACTAGTTTATCAATAAGTGAGAATTAAATGGGTTAATTGATAAGGGTTTTTGATGATTTATACTTTTAAGAATATTTGGAACCTTGGGATATCTTGGTTATAGTGCTATAAGGAATGTTGATCATGGGTTTTTTAAGGATGAATCAATACTAAGCTTGAGAAATCTAAGCGTTACCGGATGCGTTTGGGATTTTAAGGTTGAAATATGATAAGTTGATGAATATTTTGGGTATAAAATAAGGAAAGTAATATACAATAAGTATGGTCATCCATCTTTTAATATTGGGAATTGTATGAAAAATTGAAATTCGAGGTTATAATAGTAACAACACTAAGTCATCATGGGTCTTTTTAAGTTGCGATTTACAATCGAGGATTTAGAAGGAAAAAATTAATTGGGATCAAGGAGACGTAAGGACATTCTAGAACTTAAGTTTGATCAGAGTAGCGCAGCGGAAGCGTGGATTTTTGGGATACTAGAACTAAGTCTAAACTTTGGGTTATTAAGGATAAGCGAATTTCGAGGACGAAATTCAATTTAAGGAGGGAAGATTGTAACGTCCCAAAAATTTAAGGGTCCACGCGAACCACATGCATGCAATTATTAAATTCTCTTGTATTTTAATTAAATGTTTTAATTGCATAAATTAATTATGTTGTGCATATTTGCATGTTTAAAATATATTTTTTCGACATGATTGCATTAAAATGTATTTTTAAAGGTTATTCGAGTTGCGATCGAGGAACGGAGACCGATGACTGAATAATATAAAATGTTTTTATTAAATAGTTGTTTTTAATTATTTAAAATAAAGTTTATGTTTTTTTTCATATTTTTGAAAATAAGTGGTTTTGAGGTGATTTTATACGCCGGGACGTAAATTTTATCGATGTTGGTTTTTCAACAAAAAATACGAGCTTTTTGGCAACCCAGCTAATAAATTCATAAATTTATATAAACAAAAACATTGTTGATATTTTATTAAAACCTAATTAAGACTAATGTGATTAATTTAGTGGCTTAATAGGTCTAAAGCCTTCTTAGTAACTTAATTAGTATAAAATATAAATTAAACACCCCAAAACCTACTTGAAGGCACACCTCTTTTTCAGAAAACTCTCCCCAAAATCTTTCAACCACACGGCACTCACACCACACGTAGAAAGCAAGAGGAAAATCAAGAATTTTGCAAGGAAAAGTCTAGACAAGTTCTTGCTCTGTTCTTCTCAAATCGTCGACGAATAATCGTGCGTTAAATACGCAAAGGCACGCCAAATATCTCCTTTTCTCATCTATCACATCGTATTAACGTTTTTTTTATGATTGTATGAAAAACATGGTGTTCTATGGTTATTTTCGGATTTATTCTTGTGCTTGATATAAACTATAGTTCTTATGCTATTATTCACGTTTTTCAAATACTAAGGGGCTGCCATGATATATGAATAGATCAAGCTTGTTTTCACGTGAGTTTGGAGTCCTAAACACGCACACAACCGAGGACCAGCGCTTCTATTTTTTCGCATTTACGATTATGACTTATGATTTATGCTAAAGATTTTAAGACTATTTATTAATGCTTTGAGAGATTTTTGAGAGGTTTAGTATGGTCTATACTTTTCAAATTTATTGCTTTTTAGGTTTGGTAAAACATGCAACGATTTCATTTTTATGACTATTTCACTTGATTTTTAAAATGCTAGTTGGATGATGTTTTATTTTAAAGGATAAAATATTTTCATGAGGTTTATGTGTATGGCCGAAAATTGAGTGTTTATAAAAAAAATCTAGTACTTTTTAAGCAATAAAAAGGGCAGACGTTTCAAATCCAGTTTAGGTTTAACTTATAAGACGTTTCAAAAACTAATTGCATTATTTATTGTATGATCATAATCTATAGCATGCTTTGAATCGAAAAGTGTCAAACATCCGTAGAAAGTAAGCTACTGCAAATTATATATAAATGAATATTATTTCTAATAAACATGCATAGAGTTTTTAGTTAGTGATGATGTACTTAATATATATATATATATATATATATATCATAAAATTTATGTGAGAGTGCTCTCTTGGTTAATTTTTGATAAATTTTTACGACCTGACTTGACCAAAAAATAATATTTTTCATTATAGATATGAATCGGGTCGATCTGTCTCAAAGATTTAGATGTTTGAGAGTCTCACATAATAACTACCCATATATATGCATAAAGAAGGGTGGATCCATGATTTTATGTTTGGGGTCGCATACTAGGTGACGGAAGTATGCGACGGTGCCGAAGTTACCAATTTCTAGTGGAGGTCGTCAGTTTCGCTCTTCAAACTTGTGGTATGTGTGTTAGTTTCTTAAAACGTGTGAGAAATATAGAAAGGAAAAAAAATTGAGAATTAGATTACACAAACTTTGGGTGTAAGTTTAAAAAGGAAGAGATCTCACCACCAATAAATATATAATAGAATATATATATATATACGAATTTGTTACCCTGCACACACCGCCTACGTGGCGGTGCATGATTGGTCAGCCTTTTTTAAAAAAAACAAAACAAAAAATTTTGTGTGGTTGTGGGCGTGCCATGTAGGCAGACGCCCACAAATGTGCAGGAAAAGAGTGTGCAGGGTATCATTGCATATATATATATATATATATATATATATATATATATATATATGCGAACACTAGCAAGAAACATATTTTACATACCAATAGAGTTTTACAAATTTTCGGGAGCAACAAGAGATCCGTCACTATTAACGAAATAAAATTCAATTCTAAATTAATATTCTCTTTTTAAATGTGTCTTTTACATTTTATTTTTTAAGATTTAATTTAAATTCCAAAAAGTATTTTTCTACTAATTTTTAGATCATTTTCAATACCCAAAAAAATGAGCGAAAATTAAATTTAAAAATTTTGGTTTTGGTTTCATTGGAGATGTTCACATTTAACGTCAATAATGATTAAAAAAAAACGAAATTTTAGTCACATCAACAAAAACCCAATTTGAGCCGAGATTAAAATGTGCGTCTACTAAACCCAAAAGAGACAAATAAATAAAAATTTAAAAAACAAATTTGAAAATACAAAGGTCCAATTTGAGCTCAATATAAAAAAATTAAAATCGGTGTCTACTAAGCTAAACGGAAACAAATAAATTAAAATTTTAAAAAAACTTCGAAATGATAACGAGAATCATTGAACATCTACCTGTAGCATAGAAAACGAGTACCCTAAAATCTAAGCTACATCCTTGAGTATTAAGTTTGACTTAACTTATTCAATAATGTATAAACTTAAAAACAATAATATAAGATAATAAGATTTTTTTATATAAAAATAAAAAATAAAAATATAGACCCAGCACACGCACACACATATATATACATACATATATACGAGTAGATATCTTATGAGACGATTTCACAAACTTTTATCTGTGAGACGGGTCAACCCTACCGATATTCACAATAAAAAGTAATAATTTTAGCATAAAAAATAATATTTTTCATGGATGACCGAAATAAGATATCCGTCTCACAAAATACAACTCATGATACCGTCTCACACAAGTTTTTGCCCACATATACATATACGTATACATATACACATATATATGATTCTTATTGATACCCCATAAGGAGCCAGGTCATCATTAACCTGTGTTATTAATTGAATAGCCCATATCAGAGCCAATGTGCCGAGCATTTCTCCTCTTCTCGGGTAAATCAATAGCCCGGGCCCTCATACAAGCACCCGGGTACCTTACCATCCGGGCCACCTTGAGAATTGCACCACACTCGAGTGTGATTGATACATGCTGTCTAATCTTTCAGAGCAACATGGGTTTGGAGTGTTCTAGAAGTCATCAGAACCTATAGTATGGGCAGCCGACTTGCCATATTTAGTAGATGACGCTGGAAACGAGGTAACTACCACATTTTCCTACTATAAATAGCAGGTATTAATGTCATTTACAGATTCTGAATCCTTTGAATTCTCAAGCACTTACATATATTCGCTTGTGTTCATATTCAATCTGCTGACTTAAGCATCGGAGTGGCTACGTCGGACACTCCTCCGGCGCCCATTCACGAGTTACTTTCTTGTTTGCAGGTGTTAGCAAAGCCATTATCTCCACTCAAATTCCTAAACACTAAATTATTGATTTGATCCAGTGGAACTCCCTTATTCGACTCATCTATTTCACTAAGACCACGTCACTTATACAGTTACTTAAGTATGGAAGGATATCATGACCAAACCTGTTGACCCAACTTCACCAATGTAGTTCTAGCGATTTATTAAGTGGGTTGCGTTGACTTATTAAAGTTTGATATAAATAATAAAAAAGACGCTCATAACGGAATGTAAGATTCCACTTCAACATTCCAAAGTCGAATCACTACTTCACAAGACGGGTTCAATATGGGTGCTAAAGTAATTAATTTGGTGGAATTATTAATTTAATGTTATTTTAAAAAATAAATAAATAATATCAATTTTATGTTCAAATATTTTATTTAAAGTTTAAAAAATCATACTTAAACAAGAGATCTTGTGACTTTCCAGATTCGATAATTATTTATAATGTACCAATAATGGTATTTTCAATGTACTTATGTTCTCAATTACACACACATCGAGAAACTTCCCAGAAGTCCCCATCTTAAAAATTATTCTAAGTCAACTACGTTTAACTTTGGAGTTTCTAAGTGATGAGCTCCCAAAAAGAAAGTGAACATTGTTAATATGAGTAGATCCTATCAAATTTTTTTTAAGATCTTCTCTACTATACAATCTCTTTCCTTCACAATCTTGGAATTTCTCTTATTCCGATGTAGGATCGGTTCATTTATACGCTCTTTCACTTAGAAGCATGTCAGGAGTCCCTTGCTCTTTGTTTTTGTTCGTGCAACATTGGCACCGATGATCACTCCCCACCTTCTTCGGCCCCCAGTGTCTCATGCCCACCAGTTTCTGCTTGGTTCGTCCTTGAACCAAACCGTACTAGGAGAGATCATCTCTGATACCAATTTTAACACCCAATATTCGATGGTTGTTCTCATTGTACTAACATGGCTCTTTCCAACATGTTTATATCCCCATTTACATTCATTTATGGAAAATTCTCAGTAGATGACCTATCTTGGAATTGCTCAAGGTAAAGAACAGTTAACTTTGGAGTTTTTAAGTGACGAGCTCCCAAAAATAAGGTACATCTTGTTGATATGAGTAAATACCTATCAATTTTTTTAATCACTTCTCGACTATACAGTCTCATTCTTGCACAGTCTTTGAATTCTTCTCGTTCAAGTGTGGAAATTGTTCATTCATGTTTTCCTTTTTCAAGAAACCTACCTGCTATCTATACAACCTCTGGGCAATGTTGACCACTCCCCGTCTTGTTCGGCCCCAGGTGTCGTAAGCTATTTTTCATTTAAGACTTTTGCAATCATAATTCTTAAAAAGTAATTATAATTTTGGTCGTCTATATTTCATATTTTAGTGTTAGTTATCTTTGGTTTTTAACAATTATGTAACTGACATGGTTGACATCATGGTAGCGAATATTGTCTTTGTGCCAAAAATGAAAGCATGAATGAAATTTTTGTTGGAGTACCGTTTTTTCTCACTCAACGCGCAGCGAAAATTTTAAAATTTAGTTTTAAAGTCAAAACATTCCTTGGATGTCGAATGATTTTAAAAATTCATAAAGTTTTTATATTTGTTTACCTTTGTGTATTGAACACTGGCTCCGACTATTCTGGTTTTTAAGTGGATACAAAACTTCTTGTAATTATTTATGAACGAATACCTCATTTGATCGTCTGATCAGGTCCACGATCGAAGACTATATTCTTTGTGTAGAGCCCAAAATTCAGTACACGTAAAACCCATGAATTTATTTGATAGTTAAATTATTTAGTTAAGTTTAAAATGATCTATAGCGATGCATGATCTATTTAAATTGCATTATTTTAATTATTTATGTTTACGTGATGCACGTTAAATGTTTTCTTGAGTTTCATGTTTCAGGCGATTATTCGATGCGAGATCGAGGAAAAGAGACCGGCGACGATTATGACAATTTTTAAATGTGGTATTTTATTTTAAGTTAGGATTGAGATATTTTAAAAGGTTTATTTAGTTTTTAGTTTTAAAGCTTAATTTATTTATTTAGTGAGTTTAGGAGTTTAAAACTTTAAAGTTAGCAATTTTGCATTTTTATTTTAAATTAGAGGATTTTAGTATACTGGATATTAGTTTACCATTTTGAATAACTTGTTATTTGGGTTAGTATTTTAATTAGCATGATAATTAGTTAATTAAGAAATTTTATGCCCTTAATTATCACACAAAACGCCCGCACACACCCATTTTTACACACACCACACCACACACACTCTTCATTTCATCATATTTCATTTCATTCTTTTTGAGTAATACTTAGGGTTCTTAGACCTAGAGAGCAGCCGCCCCTTCCTCTGATTTTTTTTCCAGCAAGTTTTTTGATTTTGGTTGAAAGAAAATCGTTCCACGATCGTCCCGAATCAATCCTCACGCCGTTCCCGCTTCGGTATCGTCGTTTCGGTATTTCAAATCATCAAAAGGCATGTATATTCTTTCGTTTCTGCATCGATCTTGTCATAGTAACTATTTTGATGTTTATTGTATGAAAACTATGGGTATGTTATGTAAGAGTTTGAGCAAATATGGTTGGATCACGTTTAAAACGGTTTTTTGGATCTCAAAACTCGAATTTGCTGTTATTTTAATTACTGCGAATTTTCGGTCGATGTTCTAGAAAAATTTTCAACATATAAAACGAAGAACTTTTTGATACCTTCGATTTAATATAAAATTCGAAATATTTGGATAAGAATTGAGTGAGTTATAGCCATTTTCGTAGGACTGCTCAAACTGCGGTTTTCCGAAAAATATGTTCTTGATGCGTTCTTGAAGTTTTATTGTTGCAGGCTTCATTGGGGATCGACGGGTGAGCGCTGCTGTGTTTAGCTATGTCGAGAATGATGTGGGATGATTGTTGGTGTTTTGTTTCGTGTCATTAGGCACCGGGTGGAATTAGAAGTCGTAGGGATGCTTTTGGTGTCAATTGTTGTGTTCACGGATTTGTTGCGTTGTTTGTGATGCGTAGTTATTTTGGGGCATTTGTATAGGCTTGATTCAGTGATATAGTATCCTAGGATGGGTCTCGAGTTCAAGGCCGGAATAATCGAGTTGGGGAGACTAAGTCACAAACACATAAATTCTCGTTGGTTTACCTCTTCCGCAGGTACACGGACCCTTACACGGGGCCCGTGCCCTTGTTTCCTTCGAAGTGTAAACTTACAGAGCCTACACGGACCCTTAAAAGAACCCTAACACGGGGTCCGTGCCCTTAATTCTTTTCGAGCATATTTTACAGATCCTACACGGACCCGTAGCCGGACCTGGGCACGGGGTCCGTGTACTCCATTTTTGGGCAAAATTATGTTGATTGCTTTGGGGTTCGATGTCGTGGTTTAGATAATTATACGAGGTCAAGTCCCGAGTGATCTAGAATGTCATAAGCTATTTAATTACTTCGATGGTGATCACGAGTACTTACGTATAAGCTATGAAGTTAAGGGTTTGAACTCATGTTAGTATGTGCAGCAGTAGCCCAAAGCGAGATCCAACGAATCCCTCAACGCCAAGTAAGTATGTTCAATGTGCAAAAGAAAATATTTTCATGTTTTTGAGATATGCTAAATGTCTTATGGCCAAATTATGTATGGGATTGGAAAGCGCTAAAGCATGACCAGGGACCAATCCACCCCGGTAAAGCATGACCGGGTTTAGATCAGGATTGAAAAGCAGTAAAGCATGATCAGGGACTAATCCACCCGTTAAAGCATGAACGGGGATCTCATGTATGTGGCAGTGGATCTTCCCTGTCAGCCCAGTACTGTGGTTTAGTCTGATCAGGCATATTTTATGTATGGGTCACTTGCTTTGAAACATATCTTTACGCAAAATGATGAAGTTTATGTATGCTCAAGTATGTACGATGCTAGCAAGTTTAAGAAAAGTTTTACGTTGATGGCACGTCTATGATATATATGTACGTTCAAGCTTTTGTATGAAAGTTCAAGTTTCAAGTATGTACGCTCTATTTTTAAAGATACATGTGGCTTTATTACGTACTATTTGTTATGCCCAGTTTGTACATGTCGAGTTTTTAGACTCACTAGAATTGATCGATGTAGGTGAGGATGACTTTGAGGAGACGAGAGGTGGGGATCAGTGAGCCGGCTTGGACTGAGCGGGAGGCTAAACCCGAGGACCGCACATGTTTTAAGTTTTTTTTATGCATTGTTTCAACTACTCTGATTTCACGTTCTGTTTACAATGTTTAAACAAGTATTTTTTTCTTTCGAAAATTTTATAGGTGATCTCTTTTAACGCAAATATTTTTGGATGAACAATTGATTTATGAACGAAAATTGAAAGTTCATTTGTTATTTAAGAAAATTTTATTTTTCCGCAAAATTTCAAGTAGTTTAAAAGTACGGTACGTTACACCTTGTTTAAATCTCATTAGAGATTTTAAACAATTTTGTGACGAGAATAGATCGCTGGAATTTCAGAACAACCAGCGGCGATACGGCCGTGGAAGTAGCCATAATTTTTCGTGTGAAAATAAGGTATTGGCCGATTTTCTTATGAGGGAAAGGGGATAAAATTTAAGTCGACAAAATTTTCTCTGCTAAAATTTGTTTATAAAACTTGTGTTATTTCATATGTATCTCAATGAAATATTTATAAGTTTTGATTCTTGATGTGATCATGAATCCCTGTCATATTAGGATTTATAATCTAATTCCATAGAATTCCTATCTTCATTAATTAATTAAAATTCTCATATTGTATACATCATGCAAATATATATATTCATATTTATACATATATACATACATAAATACATATGTACATGTATAGACATATATGTAAAATTAAATAACCACTATTTATTTCCTTAATTAATTTTCAGTTAATTAATCAATTAATCGATCATTTCTAGAACCCTCTAGAATATTTTATGAGAATCAAATACATATAGTAGTTACCACTACTAATATTATTATTTAATTAGTATATTTTAAATTTTATAAATAAATAATTGTGAACTCATTATAACTCTGATTGACGATCATAGAACGTCGATGTACAAAGAGCACAAATCTTATTCATATAATGGAAATTGAAAATTTCCAATGATCCATTTTTAGCATCTGCCATTTTTGTGAACTCATTTACCGAAACAGATAGTGTTAGCAAAACAGACAGTTTCACTCTTCTCGCTTAATTAGCAGTTAAGCTAACTTCTACAAATTCCAGTACATGGAATCCACTTATAAACTCATTTACAAGCAATCTATTTGATCTCCATCAAATTACAGTTGTCAAATTCAACTTCTTGAACTTGACTATCTCAACGGGAACACATAATCCGATACTTGTGTGATTCTCAATAGTTTTGATACATCTTGCCGTGAGTTCACAACTACGATTCAGAATAAAATTTATTTTTTCAATCTTACCCTAATTAGCCTCATTCTTTTCATCAATATATTGATCAAGAATATTAGAACTCAAATCTGATTGCACCTATCAGATCATGGTAAGAGAATCTAGTAGCATATCCCCATGATTTCCTAAGTATCACTAATTGTACCTACAAGAACCTTAAATTATGATTTGCGTATAGTACAATATCTTCAATTCATATATCTCGATCGAATCTGCAACCATTGGTATATCGAGAGTTGCAAATAAATTCGCTAATGATGTGTTATATCTTTGTGTAATAACAGCGACATGGTATGTGCAACTGAGAAAACATATTTTCAAAATGCATGTGCTGCTCTGGACAGATAATCCTTATACTATTAACTCATCAGATCACATATGATATCTTCACTCGTAGGCAAATTGTGAATCTCTAACTACAATGTATTTGCTTCTACGTATTTCGACACTACACCAAAACTCGACACCTGATGATCCTCAATGAAGACGTTACACAGATCAAAGTGTATGCTAGTACGTAGAGCCTCTACGTTGTCCCGGGTCAAATGACTAATACTGTACAACCATAACCACATATTATTTCACTCGATAAATGATAACCACTTGGACAGTCTAGGGAGGGTTTTTCATTGCATCATCAAATGATCATTCATCTGTATGAATGAATATCTCTATGCATTTACCAATGAAACATGTTGTTTACATCACAGATACTAGTCTGAAGCTCAAGCGACATGTAAGGTCCAAAATACGATAAAATAATTCAACTGCATGCAAATGTAGGGAAAATGAACAATGCCTAATTAAATTATTTTAATTGCATTAATTAAATGTGGTAGGCATGTTTACATGTTTAAAATGCATGTTTCTATTAGAATGCATAAAACTATGTTTTAAAAGTTATTCGAAACGCGATCGAAGAACGGAGACTAGAGACCATAAAAGGAAAATATTTTTATTTAATGATTATTTTTAATTATTTAATATATAGTATATTTTAAATGGTATTTTCGAAAATGGTGCTTGTTGAGATTTTTTACACGCCGACTCGTATTTTAAACCGGTAATCGATTTTTGACGAAAACATACACTTTTTAGGAACTCATATAATATTTTCAAAAACTTTCTAATTAAACGAAATAATTATCCTACATTCTAATCTGCCTATTGAACCTAGGTTATTGAGCCCAAACTTGTATCATATTATTATATACCACAGCTTTGGAATTTTCTAAACCCTAAACACTCAAACTCACGCTCAAACACATCAAGAGACATAGGGTTTTTTTTTCTCAAACTCACGCCACACACACTCACGGTTTGAAAGTTTCTACGCCACTTTTCGAAAGAAAAACATAACAAACTTCCTCCCCCCCCCCCCCCCCCCCCCCCCCCCTCCGCCAACGTCCCTCGCATCAAGGATTGTTTTTGTGCGTGAAATACGTAAAAACACGCCTTAATCTTCCTTCACATCATTTATACCATACTACGTGTGTTATACATGATTGCATTAAAAACATGATCTCCTCTTCTATATTTTCGTTTTTAGGCTTGTACATGATAAAACCTTGGTTTTCTTGCTTCTAAATTTATGGTTATGATGCACAAAGAGGCTGCCATGGTAGGGCCATTAAAAGGAAAAATTTCAGTAGGTTTAAGATCCCCTAGATGCATGTTTAAGGGCTGGACGCGAGCTAGGAGAGGGTTGCACGGTTTTTGAGTTTTCTCAAAAGTTAGGGCTCGGCTTGGGATTCCTAGAAGGGCATGGTCACTAGCTGCCATAGGGACGTGTTCAAGGGTCCTAAGAGGGTCTAGTCATGGTCCTAGATGGGGTAAGGGGCACCTGGTGCGAGGAGAAAGGCTGTCGTTGCTAGGTGGAGTCGCGCGAGTTTGTGTAGGCTTGGGTGAGGGATGTGCATGCTTGGGTTGCTATGTTTTCTCTAGTAGGATCTAAGAGGTTCGGTTAGGGTCCCAGCAGGGTCAGCTAGAGCCTGGTTGTGTCCGCCAAGGGCTAGGTTCGAAGCAAGTTAGGGTTTTCGAATTAGTGCAGGAATTTCCAGCAGGTATCTAGGCTTGATCTAGGGTTTTAATTGGCTTTTTTGTGTTGTATAGGGCATGGTTAGGTGTTAATAAGCTATGATTTAAGTTTGGTGAGGTTTGGTTAAGTTTCGAGTTGATTCGGGTTAAAACCGGGACGTATATTTAAGTTTTCAAACGAAGTGGGAAATTATCTGAGGAGCTTAAGTTTACGTCTAAGAAATGACTATGCATGTATTTTAAGGTGTTATGTTAAGTTTGGATGGGTTCAGGTCGTCATTTTAAGGTCCAAGGGTAAATTGGTAAAGTTAGGGTTTCATGAACAAAACTGTCATTTTACACCTGAAAAATGTTAGACGTCCTGGCAGTGCCCTGATTGTTGCAATGAATGTTGAAATATTTATTTTAAAAGATCTTGGGATTTTATATAAAAACGATAATGCTTAAAGACATGTTGCATGTTTGGTTTAAGAAAAAATGATATATATGCATGAATTTTTATAAATGATTAATATAATGAAAGATTGAAGGGGTAACTTGATTGTGACTAATATAAAAGGATATGGTGATATGTAAGGGGAATGCTCAGTTGACGGGTGAGAGTGTCGCTGATGTCACTGTCGCCTGGTATCATGGTCATACGTAGATGGATCCATCGACCACGACTGAAACGAAAGTCACAATTAATTATCTGAATTCAATAAAAGAGAATCGTATACATATATGATGAAAGAAAAAAAAAATATGATGAAAGGAAAAAGAATTTAAAGTAATCCATGTTCATGAAAAGCTAATTTATTAAAAGTATTCACTGTTTCTTGTGAATGTATATGTATTACTTGTTATTATGGTTAAGATTTTCTGAGTCAAAATAAACTCACTAGGTGTGAATGATGTAGATGATCATTATTTTGTTGATGATGGATGACTTGATAGTTGAACTAGCTAGGCTGATAGTGCACATAATCTGAGGATCTTTGCAAGTTTTCCGTATTAAGATTATTTTAAAGATTTTATGACTTTTATTGCTTTTGAGAGGAGTTAAGAGTTTTTGTTATTTTGAAAATGTAAGTTTTAGGTTTGATTTGTTGGTTTACGATTTTATGTTTTGCACTACGTTTCAGATGTTTAAATATAGGTTGGTTGATTTATTTTAAATGACAAAATTATATATATGTAAATGAATGATTTTTTAGGTTGAAAGCTTGTTAAAAAAATCTAGTATATTTTAAATAAAAATGAGTAGTAGACGTTTCACGACATTTATTCTTATTTTAGGTGGCTGATTAACTAGAAACTGTTTAAAATATACGGTACACTTACTAACGAGTTTCATGATCTTACGTTGAGAGGCAGACCTCATGGTACATATAATATATTCAAGAACTTTATTTTTGTAGCTTGCACGAGTATACAGATAAAGTGAAAACATAATTGGATAAAACCGTAATATTATTAAAATAAATATTATTTTTACATAAGAGTCGGATAAAGTCCAGCCACAAGTTGGCTCACTGGACACACCTACTCTAACAATTTTGATAGAATTATGTTCGAACCGATGAATTTTATTTATAATAAAGGATTTTGTTAAAAAACAATTTCGATTTTAAATTTTGAAGAACAAAAATCTCATATAGATTTGAATCACATCACAATTGCACAATGATTTTTCTAATACAAAAACTCATGTGAGACTGTCTCACGATTTAATTTTGTGAAACAGATATTCTACCGAATCGACCCATAAAAAATATTATTTTTTATTTCAAAAATATTATTATTTCACTCCAGATATGGATCGAGTCGACCTACCTCAATGAAAAGATATATAAAATCGTCTCATACAAAACATACTCTATTTCGAAATATAAATGATATTATGTTTAGCATGCTGATACACAAAGTTTTTTTCTGTTTTCCAATTGAATTATTCTAATTTTGTAATGAACTCGCTGGAGTCATCCATTTTTGTAAACAAAAAGGAAAATTATTAAGTCTTTTTTTAAAACTCAAAAGAATTTATAGATGTATTTTTAAAAAAATATAGATGTATTATAAATACTAGTAAAAGATGCACACGTGTTGCATGTGTTATTATTATTTTTCATTTGATCAAATAATATTAAACAATTAACACAAATTATTTTCAATTTAGAAGAGTAGTTCGATTTAAAAAATGAAGTTTTGTTCATATTTTTTCTATATAAAATATAGAGTGACTTGAGTCGGTTTTTAGTGAGATAAGAAGGGTAATTATGGAATTAAATATTTTGATGTCCTCTAAAGTAGTTAATATGATGACCACATTTTTAATATAATAGTAATAGTGTGTGTGTGTATATACTCCTACGTGGCCGTCTCCATGTGGAAGCAAATTAAAAAGTTATGTTGAAGGTAATTCATATTTAGCACTAATTGATTATTATTCTAATATTGAGAATGAAGCAGTTAGAGGCCGTGCGACCGACGTGACGCTACTACCAATTAAAGGCGGGTTTCTTTTCTAAAATGAAAATTTTAAAAAAATAAATAAATTTCATGACATTCAAATATTCCGATCAAATTTTATGTTATATCTATTAAATTGAGATAAACGAGTATTATATTTCAGTTATTTACTGCGTACAACTCCTCCACTTCTTTTCCTTAGTAATTAAATCTGTTTGGTCATTTTCAATAGGTGTAAGTAACATGAATGAAATCATTTGTTTGGACTTCAAGTTTGCACTATTATGTGGTACAACATTCGAATTTAAATTTTGTAAAGTTATATGGTAATTCTAATGTATATATTTTGTTGTTTAAGTATGCATATGTGAGATATTTAAATTTTTTTGAAAAAATTAATAATGGACAAACATAATTTTTATTAAATACTTTGAATTAGATAAATACATCGAAAATGATAAATATTAATGAACATTGATTTTTATATTGAACATTTAAAATTCATCACGATCAACTAAAATATATTTAGAGTACCCTATATGTGTCTTGGAGCTCGATCTTTCAAATTTGTCTACGGCTCCAATGATCCTATTTTTTTCTTTTGCAGCAATTTAACTTTGTAGGTAGCATGAAAAAAGTTTTAGGATTTAAATTCGTTCTTTTTCGCCAATGATTCTACCAAATGTTGAAAAAGCTGATTCGCTACGATTGGATAAAGTTGCGAGTTAAATTTCAACCATTCTAGAATGTAGATATTGTTGGATCTCGGTTTACGTTGGAGATCGAGGTTTGAGCGACGGCTCAATCTTTTCTCAAAAGAGAAGTGGCCGAAATTTTGGAGAGAAAAGTGTTGTGATTTTCGAAAACTCACTATGGGGTGGAGGCTAGGGTAGTGGCTTGCTCACTCCTATTATAATTAAGCCAAGACCTAATACACATAATTAACATTAATGGGCTTGATTAATTAATTGGACTAGTCCAACTAGTTTAATTAATTAATCAAAGTCCATTAAGAACTTTAATTATTTAGTATGTTGGACTTGTACTCCTACAAGCCCATTAAACATACTTTCCACCAATTTTAATTTAATATTTAATAAACTCAACTTTTGAGCTTAATAAATTAAATCAATTATAAATTCAACATTTGAATTTATTATTTAAATTATAAATTCAACTTCTTGAATTTTATCACCTCCAAAATTTAATATTTAATAAACTCAACTTTTGAGTTTAATAAATTTAATTCTTAGATTTTTAAATTCAACTCCTCGAATTTATTCTCCCAAATTTTATAAATTCAACTTCTTGAATTTACTATCTCATAAATTCAACTCCTTGAATTTATTTTTCTCAAAATTTAATTATCATAAATTCAACTACTTGAATTTACTATATCACAATATAAATTCAACTCCTTGAATTTATTCTCTCAACGGGAACAAACGATCCATTCCTTGTGTGACCCTCAATGGTTCAGGGATACAGCTAGCCGTGGGTTCACAACTCTTTGTGATTCAGAATAATATTTATTTTTATTCGGGTTTACCCTAGTTAGCACTATTCTTTTCATCAACACCTTGATTAAGAATGTCAGAACTCATTTTTGATTGCACCCATCGGATCATAGTAATAGCGTCTAGTAGCATCGCCCGATGATCCCCTAGGTATCACTGATAGTGCCTGCAAAAACCAGTCGATTATGATTAACGTACAGTACGGTCCCTTCATCTCATATATCCCGATCGAGTATGCAACCATTGGTTCATCGAGGGTTGCATAATAATTCGATAACTATGTGATAACTATAAATAGTGGCATCGCATGTACAGTTGGAGAACTCCTTCTCTAACGTACATCTCATACTCTGGCCAGAGATTCCATGCACTATAAATTCATCAGATCACATAGGATATCCACACCCGCAGGTAAGCGGTGAATCTCCGACTACAATGCACTGACTCCTATATGTGTTGCAACTGTACTCAACCTCGCCACCTGATGACTCTCCTGGAGCCGGTAAACAAGTCAAAGCACAGCCCTAGCATATAGAGCCTCAGTGTTGTCCTGGGTCGTAAGGACTAATGGTGTACAATCATAACCACGGACTTATCCTCTCGATGAATGATAACCACTTGGAAAGTCGAGGGAGGGTTGTTCGGTATAATCATCATATGACTACTCATCTGCGTGTTTGGACATCTCTATGCCCTTACCAAGAAACGCAGTACACAACATCACAGATGCTAGTCTCGAGCTCAAGCGACCTTTATCCATGTTTTAGGCTGCTGAATCGACTAGGAACGAATTTAGATCATACAATGTTTACAAATGAGTTTCAACATCGAATTACGATTCATTTGTATTAAAGTATAATCAATGACTTTATCTATGCTGATTGCATGAATATACAGATAAAGTAAAACAAAACCATGAAAAGTTAAATTATATTAAAATAAAGATTGTTTATTACACTTGAGTCAATAAATTCCCTAGCCAACCGTTGGCTTGCAGGGCATCTACTCTAATAGATATTTTGTGGAGTCAGAAAATATCGGCTTAAATAGATCTGGATTTCATTGTAGTTTGTCGTCGTAACCGATTTTTCTTTGAACTGTTGTCATTTCAAAATTTTAAAGAAGTTGATTGCTCCCTGTTTGTCTTTTTCTATCAGCCATTCCTCCGTCTGCTTACTCGATCCACCTTGTTCGTTAACGTAAAATTCAAACAATTACTTTAGGGAATGCATAATTGATTTCTTTTGATCGTCGATATTCTTGTTAAGAAATTTAACATAATATTCAAAAAATATATCTTAAGTCACCATGAATTTGATTAAGATTAAGTAAAGTTGTTAAGACATGCATAATTGGGATATTCTCCAATTATTTTAGAAAGATCTTATATTTTTAAAACAAAAACAATCATAACAACATCATCTCGATATTCAATGAATTTTAAAATATATTGAAAAACATAGGTAAAAACATAAGTACAATAATCTAATGCAAGAAAATTTTTCTTTCCTCTTTAAAATTGGGAAATGAAAAAGTCACCTAACCCCTAGCTAGTACTAACAATCCATATTTAAATTGTCCTCATTTTATTATGAAATATTCCATAAATGCCATTTTCCTTACCCAAAAACAAGACCGACATTCTTTGAGGGTATTCCATGGTTATGAAATAATCATTGCTTTATCTCGTTCACATAAATCATATAAAAAATCATACAAATATAATATTATTTTGTAATCATATGTCACATTTTCTTAGTTATCCTATTTTTATCACTCGTTTACTAATTATTTAATATATTAAATATTAAATGAGGTACAATATAAGGTATACATTAATTGTTTGGCTTTTTGAAAATTGAATAAATAAATATTTAGGCTACAAAAAATGTCTTTAATTAATTTATAATTTTTATAATTAAAAAAATCTGGATTTATACTTTTTATACTAGATTTAAAAAATAACAGAGAAAATTCAAACTTATTTTGATTTTATTATAATTTTATTTTTTCAAATTATTTTATGTGCCATGAGATTTTGTTGTTTGATAGGGTATTTTTAGGGAAAAATTTGAGGGTCTCTTCTATAATTTTATTATATATAGTGTGTATATATAATATGTATATACGCATATAGAAGTAACAAACTACAAATTAATGTATTTTTTTATGGATGAAAGGTAAACAAATCTTGATTTGGCAATTAAAAAGATTTTCTTATTTCTATTGTATCACAATTAAAACACATTATGTTTCAAAGTTTAAACGTAGTAAATGTCACTAGAGGGCTGGAAAATAATTAATATGGGAGCATAGGTAGGGGTCATGTTGCTACGAATGTTTTATTTTTCAAATCTTGATGATGTATATACAATTATTACCATGGTCTAGAAAGTGCATTAATTATAATATATGTTTAAAGAAAAAAAAACTATATAATTAGTCTCGTAAATTGACATGTTTTGAATTTAGTCTTATAACTAGTCGATATCTAATGTTTGTGTACTAAGTTGGACTTTTTTTCATCGAAAACTATTAAAGCTGCTTATAAGTTGGCAACGGAAGATACTTTCCATGAAAATGGGGCCAAATGGCATATGTGGAAGCAAACTGTCCGTGAAAATTTCATAATGGTTCCATATATATATTGACTTGTTTTGGTTTTTTTCATCCTATAACTAATCAAAGTTTGAGCTATTTTTACTCTTTATTTTAGTCCTACATGGATGGCAAACCACTTGAACTAGACAAAGTTTGATATTTGTAATCTAATAGACCGCATAAGCGTCTTCCGCTGCCAACTAAGCAGTGTAAGTGGTTTTCGACCAAAAAAGAGTGAAGCAAAAAATAAAACTAAGTGCTAAATCCAGAGTTTGATCAGTTACTTATTTTCCACTTTTATCATATGTTTAATAATTACCGCGTCAATCTTAAAAATAGTTTATGTCAAGTGAAAGAAAATGACGAGACGCAAATTTATCTATTAAATTCTTTTCTTTTTTGAAAAGATTCTGCTTAAGAATTTTGTCACTATATAGAATATTTACTTTTTTAAACTCTATATTTGATTTTCATTATTGAAGAATTTGTTTCCTAATGAAATAATATTTTTTTTATTTTGTAGGATTCTATTCAAGCCTATTAAAATCAACATAAGTCTATATATATTACAGAATAACTACTGCACAAGAGTTAAAAGGGATAGAAAAACGAAACAAGCAACACAAGATAGAAATTTCAAAAGAACTCGCAAAGACAAAGAATCACAGTTTCATTGTGTTTTCGTTGCTTGAAGAATTGTGTTTTCGCAAAGACATCTATACAAAGTATTGATTGAAAAATTATTAAAATCAACATAAGTCTATATATATCAGAGTTTCATTGTGTTTTCACAAAGACATCCATACAAAGTATTGATTGAAGAATTGTTTTGTTGCTCCAAATTTCGGCCACATAGATTTGCGTTCTTGTGTTATTGTTATTTCGTTATTGATATTTTAGGATGTAATTATTTCATTGACCTGTTTAAGAAGATAATTTTCTGTTTTTTCACTAGTAATGATTTTGTAAACTCGATTTCTTTTTTAGTGATAATTTTTCCCCGCACAAGTGCGCTAACTTGTCCACAAATATCCTTGCGTTATTTTAATTATTTGTATGTTATCTTATTCTATTACATGTTGTCACTATGTGTTACAACATCTGAGAAAATACTTATCTAATCCACACAATTATTATCACTCATGTTAAACAGAATACTTTCTCTTGATATCAGAGCCAACTCTTGATGTTACTAAGTGTGATTCTGGTTATTTGTGTAACAAGAAAAATTCAATGGATGTGTCCCTTGGCAATGACGTAATACGACCATCTGTTTTAAATGGATCCAAGTACGCTATTTGGAAGGTGAAAATAAGTTTTTATATCAAGTCCATATATGAAATATCATGTCAATGGGTTGTCAACTATTGGATTCCACCAAAAAGAGTTGATGAAGATGGTAACAGTCTGATCAAATCGGAAAGTAATTGGACAACTGAAGAAGTCCAAATTTCGAACTACAATTCAAAGATATTGAATGTCATCTTCACATCAGTTGATAGAAACATGTTCAGCCTAATCACTAACTATGTTTCTGCTAAGGATACATGGGAAATCCTTCAAAAACATTTTTGAAGGATCTGAAAGTGTACGAATAATGAATTTTAGGATGCTAACCTCTAATTTGAAAGTTTGAGGATGGAAGAAATCGAGACAATCACCGAGTATGTTCGACTCTTGAGAGAGATAGCCAATGAAGCGTTCAACCATCAAGATGCGTTCAATTGATGAAGCACGAGATGCAACTCAACTCGCACTAGATGGCTTGATCTGTTCTCTTCGTACTTCCGAGATGAACACGGACTTACAAAAGGACAAATGTAAGACTATTGCTTTCCAAGTTTCCAACAATTCCTACAACGATCTTCTTCAATTTTCACGAGAATTCACTGAGTCAGACCTCTGTGAAGACTCCATCTCATTAATCAAGAAGAAGTTTGGAGATTATTTGAAAAGGATTATAGAAAAAAAGGAAATCTGGACAACATTCTAAGTTTTCAATCTAACTGCTCCTGAAAAAACTCAAAGGTTCTCATCTGCCCAAGGACAATTTCGGCAAATGAATGAAGATAAGAATCAATCTGATCCTAAATGGTTTGATTTTGTACAATGTAGAGAGTGCAATGGTTTTGGACATTATGCGGATGAATGTGCCAATAAGGTTCACAAAAATAAAAGGCTAAATATTTATTTAAGTGATGGTGAATCTGATGAAGAGCAAGAATATAATCAATGAGAAAGTCACACTTTCATATTGCACTTTTGGAAGAAAGACGTTGGTTGCAAATCAATTTACTAGGTGTTGCCTCGTGTGTTGCAACACTTGGCTGGAACATCACTAAAAAAATTAGTATGTCTCAATTCTACAACTCTTGGAAATTCAAGTGATCATGAAGATCTGGAAGCTGATGATGGAAAGATAACCCTGAAAAGTGTACAAAAATTGTATGAAGAGTTGTATGGTGATTGGATCATAAGAAATAAATTGAACGCAACTCTCTCAAAGAAAAATACTGAGCTAAAGGTTGTTGTGGCCAAACTTGAAAGAATCCTAAGTAATAAGGATTTTTAATTGTGCAAGATCAATGGCGAACTTGAAATAGCAACTCAAACTCTTGCTAAGTTTAACACAAACACAACAAAGCTTGACTCTATATTGATGATGGGAAAGGATGGTAAAGCTGGTCTATATTTATACAATAGTGTGTTTGAAGTTGGATAATCATCAAAACCAACTATATTTGTAAAAGAAAGCGGTAACACATCAAATATACCTACAATCACTCCAACTGCCGAAGTTTCCCACCAAAGAAGCAAGTCCCAACTTAGAAGCCAAAGCAAATAAAAAAACTTCTTTATTTGTCCATATCTTCTCAAACCTGGTCATATCAAATCATATTGTTTTAAGTTGAGACAAGACTATATGTACTGGGAAGCCAATCAGATGTTTCCCAAAGTATCCCACAACACCTACCGCAACACCTCCAACAAACGAACTTCGCTGAACAAAGTTTAGGTAACTAAGGCTAAAATTAATTGTCATGTTATTTATACATGTCTGAGAAATAATATTTCAAGTCACTAGTACTTTGATAAGCTTTCGTCACATGACGGGTTCAAGAGAATATCTCACGTATTATGTTGAACAAAAGAGTAGTAGAGTAACCTATGGAAGTGGTGCAAAAGAAATGATAATTGGAAAATGAACATTGAATGTAGGACTCCCCAAGCTTCACAATGTGCTTCATGTCGAATGAGTTAATTCAAATTTAATAAGAATTAGTCAATTGTTTGATGATGACTTACATGTTAAGTTTGATAAATACTTGTGAAGTTTTTGATAAGGCTAACACTTGTGTCATGATAGGTACAAGATCTGTAGATAATTGCTAGCAATTAGGAGAAGAACTTACCTACAAACATACAAAAATGAGTGAACTTGATCTATGGTATCAAAATTTGGGGAATGCAAACTTCTAACATTGAAGAACCTTAGCAAATATGATGTTGTATAAGGTATGCCAATTTATCCTCAGGGGAACTATATGTTTGGGAAACTTGTCAAAACGGTAAGCAAACTCGGATGTCACACCTGTGTTATAACACTTCGACACAACACACTGCCTTGAGTTATTATATATGGATATTATGGATTAAATGGAAGTGGAAAGCTATGAAGGTAAAAAGTATTCTTATGTGTGCGTCAATAATTTTCATGGTTCACATGGGTAAGTTTTTTTAGTGAAAAGTCAGACACTTTAATTGCTTTTAAAAGTTTACTTGCAAAGATTACTAACTTTCATAACAAGGTAAGTTAAATCAGAATCAACCGTGGTAAGAAGTTCGAGAGCTCTCTATTGTGATAAGAAAGGTAACTAATGAGTTCTCTGCCCCAAAGTCTACCTTACAGAATGGTATTGTCGAACGGAAGAATCGTACCTGCAAGAAATGGCTAGGTAATGCCAAGTTCAATGAATATTTCAGAAAGGTTTTTGGTGAAGGCTCTAAACATTGCATGTCATATTACAAATCGTGTATATTTGAGAAGTGGTTCTACTATGACATCCTATGAAATTATCATGGAAAAGTGACCTGAATCTCAAATATTTTCATGTTTTTAGATGCATATGTTGTGTTCTAAATTATAAAAATCCACTATCCAAGTTTGATTCTAAGAGCGACAAGTGTTTATTTCCTGGATACTCTAAAAATAGTTGTGCCTATCGAATGTTAATTCAAGAACTAGGACAATTATGGAATTCATTAATGTTGTATTAGACAACTTTGTAAATCTCAAAGGAAATACAATCGAGGATTATACAGAAGATCTGCTGGAAGTATCCATACCATTGGATATTGCAGGTGTTTTGACAGATATTGCAGCATCCAGCACCACACGGCCTGTGAGATTGAAAAAATTCGAGGAGAAACCAAAAAGTAATGATGGTATGAACAATGATGGAACAAAAATACAGAAGAATCATCCATCGTCACAAATCATTGGAGAGATACATGGGGACATGCAAGGAAAGAAAAAATCGACTACCGAGAGATGATTAGATTAGTATGCACGAGTTCTGTATGATTTCATGTGAGACACTCTTGTTTTGTGTCACACATTGAGCCAAATAACATTAATGAAGATTTAAAAGATGAATTTTGGGTTAATGTTGTGCATGAGGAACTTGAACAGTTTGTACACAATGATGTGTGAGATTTAGTTCCAAGCATTGAAAATGTTATATGAATGGAACATAATGGATTTTTAAGAAAATACGATGAGTACGGGAACGTTGTTAGAAATACAGCTCGGTTTGTTGCTCAATGGTAAACACAAGTTGAGGGGGTCAATTTTGATTAAACCTTAGCTCCTGTAGTCCGCATTGAGTCTTTTTGACTGTTGATTGCCATTGCATGTCACATTGGGATTTAAATTATCAAATGGATGTGAAAAAGTGCTTTTTTGATTGACATTTTTAATGAGAAATCTTATATGAGTCAACCAAAAGGACTTGAGGATCCACATCACCTGGACCATTTTTACAAGCTGAAAAAAGCATTGTATGGACTGAAACATACTTCACGAGCATGGTATGGTAGGTTGAATGATTATCTACTTGAAATTGATGTCAAACGAGATGAGGTTGATAAAAAAAAATTTATTCGAAGGTTGAAGCATGATATATTCATATATTAAGTTTATATTGATGATATAATTTTGGTATATCATCACAAAAGAATGTGGATAATTTTGTTAAATGTATATCTTCGACATTTGAAATGAACATGGTAGGTGAGTTAAATTTCTTCCGTGACCTTCAAATAAAAAAATCACATGATGGAATCTTTCCGTGTCAAAGAAAATATTCAAAGAATTTAGTGAAAAAATTCTACCATGATAGCACTTAACACATGAAAACTCCCTTGGGGACTAGTGAAAAACTATGCAAGGACGATGTGGCTGAACGTGTTGACAACAGCTTGTAACACAACATCTTTGGCACACTCCTATATTTGACTGCAAGTCGTCTAGATATCATGTTTAATGTATGTTTGTGTGTGAGGTACAAATCAAATCTCAAAATTATGCACTTAAAATATGTTAAACATATCTTACGATACATAGCAGACATTTTTCTAGGATTGTGGTATAGATATCATTTTTAGTGCATGTTTTTATGTTGAGGACAATATTGAGTTCTTTGATGAATTAATTGAGTTCAGAACAATCACTTTCACCCAAAAACTGATGAAAAATACTCATTCTGAATAATGTTATTTATCTTTAAAAGGAAGTTCTGAAACAAGCCAAGACTCTGGTGATTGCGAAAGCACTTCAACGCAGAGACTATCTGATGGATCTTGCGAATTAAGAGGCTCACTGCAACATATGCGAAACTCAGAGCCAACTATGATTCAATTTGTCCAATTGCTTTCTATGACATTGTTGTACTTAATCAACTAGACATGGATCTAATCACTTTGCTGGTGAAAATTCAAAGTTTTGAAAAATGACCATCAGTTATTCATACCAATTGACACCAATTCTAAAGAAAATTTTGAGAAGGTCCTTGTCAACCCAACTGAAGACACAATGCACGAGGATGAATCTGCATCAAGTCAGTCTCATCAAAGTACAACATCATCTCCTCTAATCAGGGAAATTTCCTTTGTTACATTTGATGAAGTTGTGCATTCTATTGTACAACACATTAAGGATCTGCGTGAAAAGGAAGTTGAAGAATAGGCCCGGGTTCTTGAAGTTTTCAACATTGCTTGATCAAATTATGAAACTCTTGTAGAAAAACAAAAAAAAGTTGGAGATGAACCAGTGAGCAAGGCTAAAGTTTTGATGGCTAAGATTGTTCAAGATTTAGTGAATCAGATAGGGATTGAAGATGTAGTTACTCAGTATGATTTGTAAATTGAACAAGTTTTTCAAGTGCAAACGATTCTGCTGGTTGAACAAGGACCATCCTCCGGTTCAAATCCAAATCTCTCCATGGTTGTATCTCAACCTATATCAGTTAAAGAAATTTCAAGTGTTGCTCTGCCTCCATAACTGAACATCCCCAAATACCACATTTTGGACCATGTCACTGCTAGTCTGGCTTCACTCACCTCAAGTCTCACCAATCTTCCAGATCAACATTGAAAACGCTTTGGACAGCTTTCGAGACGAACTGCTAACCGAAGTAGCACATTTTTCCGATGATTTATTGGAATATTTAACTCACTGGACAAACTGAAAAAAAATCAAGTTCTTACTGCTTAAATTTTCCCTAGACAAATTTCTATCTCTAGTCATGATTAGTTGTTAAGGTGAAGAAAGTTCATGAATATCTATCCTAAAAAAGTATCCTAAAAAATTTATACATTGTATACTCAACTAAGTTTAGTTTTTGAAATTTTGAAGACCTCTAGTGTTGACAAAAAAAGGTGAAGTTAGTCAACGAGAGGAGTTAGTAAGAAGAAAGAACGCATCAAATAACAGTTTTCCAAGAGATCAACTGAGTCAAGCAAGCAGTCGAACAATGTTGAAAACTTCATGAACCAGCCGGACTAAAAGATAGTTGAGTAAATAAAGAAAAATTATTTAAAGAATCAGTTAGACTGTTCATAGTTATAAAATTGAATTATTGGATAAAGTCTTCCGTACCAACGATATCTGATTAGTCATAAATATGCGAGCACTGCCTACAATGTACGAATTTTCAGAAAGGATAGTGACCTGAAAAGACAAGATTAACGGCTATCATATTTGGAATGAATATATATTTGATTTTATTGATCGTTGAATCCAAGTCTATAAATAGAGAAACTTGTAAATCAGCTAGACACTCTGGAATCATCGCATGAGTTTATTCAAGTTTTCAATAGCCCAAATACTTTCAAGATTTCTTAGCACACGCTAAATTATTATATGAAATCATTGAAGATCAATTTGTACTCGGTATTTTCATTTTGAAATACTTGTAAACTGACAGTTAGTGTACTGTTCAGTGTTGTTTAAGCAAATAAGTTAAACTAGGAGTTTCACTTAGGCATTAATAAATCTCTATCGAATCAAGTTGTTACAAAAATTGTAATATCCAAATACTTCTAGTGAACATTCTTCCCACAAAGAATAAGAGGTTACGTATGAGTTATTTAAATATCCAAACATCCAGAAAAATATTTGTGTTATTTCCATTTCAGTCAGCTTATTGTTGATAACCCAACTGTTTTTCTTACTTGGCTATTTTTGAGTGTTCAATACGCCGTTTAGCTTCTTTCTGCACATAACTTATCTGATTAGCTAATTGACCTTGACTTGACGAGAATTACTAAATTCAAAATTATCAACTCAACCAAATTTTTGAACAAACTTGTAACGCCCCAGATTCGATGACTGTCCTCAGCTGTACCAAGACGAGTCTTTCCAGCGTGCTTATGTCCTCACTCACACGCATCCTAGGAAACTTCCCAGGAGGTCACTCATCCCAAAATTACCCCAAGTCAAGCACGCTTAACTTTTGGAGTTCTTATGTGATAAGCTACCGAAAAGAAGATGCACCTTCGTGATATGAGTAGTACAAATCAAATCTTTTATGCCCTCTTCAACTGTGCAGTCCATTACATTGAACAGTCTCGGAATCCCTTTCATTCCCGTGTCGATCGGTTCATTCATGTTCTCTCCACCTAGAAGCTTGCCAGGAGCCGCTCATTGTCCGTGCAACTGATAGCACCGGCGATCACCCCCCGCCCTCTTCGGCCCCGGGCCTCACAAAACTAATGTGATTGTTTATATAAATTTTTTCTAACTAATCGATCGATCGATCCTAACATGTTTGTCATTTTTACAAAAGTGATGATTTTTAGCAAGACATGCCACCGCTATTAATAATCCAAAATTCTGCATGATTCTTTGACACCTACTCTCCCACAAATAAGAGATGTTGAGTTCAATGAACGAATTCGAAAGAAATATTGTTCTCAGTCTTCAATTCAATTAATCATTGGGGAATGAATTTTTAAACTTATCTACACAATAATTGAAAGCTTTTAAACGTGATGCTTAAAGTATTAATAATTTAAAACATTTAAATACATTTTTAGATATGAATTCAGAGTTAAAGCCCTCATCTTAATTAATTTTTTATACAATGAAAGAAGACGTTGGAGCTCAATATCAACAGGGCCGGTCTACATCGTCTTTGTCACTAGCTAAAATAATAAATCATTGACCGCATTAGATTTATATTGATTCAATCTTAATAAGATAATAATTAATAATCACATCCACTTACCACGGTTGCAAATTTTACCATATTGAAAACAAACAGATATCGCAATAAGAATTGAAATACACGTTTCGTTAAATCGTTCAAGAGTCATTTGATTAGGCATGCAAAATAAAATTATTTTAAAAAAATAGATCTCATTCTACTTCTACACATAGTCCAACACGTTGCATTGCATTGCATTGCACCCACGTGTTGTTGTTCTTGAGTTCTATTTTTAAATTATTTAAAAAAAAAAAAACTTTTTCCTCTACAGTTCTTCTATTCTTGCAAAAATATTAACTTAAATCCGAATATAAATCAAAACAAGGCAACCGAATATACATGAGAATCCCGAATACGAAATAAAAGGGTATAAACTCTTACGATAGAAGCAGATGATTTAGATTCCACACAATATCTAATAAATGGACGTCGGCAGTTCAAAAACCGATAATTTATTGGTAAAAATTTGTGTGAGACGGTCTCACTGGTCGTATTTTGTGAGACGGATTTCTTATTTGGGTCATCCATGAAAAAGTATTACTTTTTATGCTAATAATATTACTTTTTATTGTGAATATCGGTAGAGTTGACATGTCTCAAAGTTAAAGATTCGTGAGACCGTCTCACAAGAGACCTTCTCACAAGAGACCTACTCTAATTTATATATATCTACTCCTGGAAGGGCATTTCGGTCATTTAATATTTAATCTTATATTATGTTCAAAAGTCCTGTAGCTACTGCGAACTTGAATAAGATTTTGGAAGTTATTATCCAAACTTAGGTGGTTGACTTTCAATTTTATATATTTTAATATACTTATAACAAATTAACGTCGTACGGAACGAAAGTTTGTTTAAATTATCCAAGGTACTGGTTGTGCCACAGCAGATTAAAATAATGTGTATTAGTTGGATATATTTACATTTTATATGTCATCGAATTTTTAAATCTATCACAAAAATATTTATAGTTAAATATGTTATTTTAAACTCAATTTATAGGGTTTTTTTAATAAAAAAATATCTATGCGAGAATGATTTATGTATAGTTCCAAATTTAAGTTGGGTCACAAGTAAGGTATATTGAAAAAAAAAAAGTGAGGTAAATTTCCGACAATTAGAGTATTTAATGTGCTTTATGACTTATCTTCGTCACACCACTAATTTAATTTATATATAAATTTAGTACTTTTTTATATATGTTATAAAAAATTTCATGTATTTATTGATTTAATTAAATATATTAAGCAAGAAGTTTCAGTTAATTATTCTCTTAATATGTAAGATGCCAAATGTGAATTTTATTGAAATAAATTTCAATTTTAATTTTGGTGATGGTATATGAATCAAACGCTTGATGTAACTCTAATATTTGAAAGTGTACTGCTGCTCAGGCCTCACGTGTTCATCGCTCTCTCAGTGGAGAAAGTTATCGTTTTCCAACAATATCTCTTATAATAATAATTATATTTCTTACGATCCATGATAATCATATACTTGTATCTTGATTCTAATATTAATAGTAGATCAAGTGATTGTCGTTTTAGTAAAAGTTGTAGCTAGCGGTAATGATGCAACTCTAATATTTTAATTAAATCATATGACATCCCTGGCGCCGAGTGTTTATCGCTCAAATTAATGCATAATCATATATAGTTTTGATGTTTGTTAACAAAACAAACTTGAACCTCATGTAATTGATGATTAAAAAGCTATGAAAAGATTAGGTTCGAAAATTATAATTTGATCGATCATACTCAAAATTCAATCTTGTTTTCATTAGCAACATCCTTTGTTTAGTTAATTTAACTATTTTGATTAGTCTTGGCTTCAACATCCGTTTGTTTTTCGTAAATTATTTTGTCAGTCTTTTGTTATTGGTGAAATTAAATTTTATATTAAAATCAAATAGTTTCGCAAAAAAATTTTATGAAACATCAGTTTTGTTATATAGATATCGGGCCCGACTCCATGATATTGATATCTTATGATTTTCATGTTATATTATAGAGTAGAGAAACTATTTTTGTATGTGTTAGACATTTTCGAGAGCTTCATTTCGAACTTTTGTTCAAATCTAGATTGGTGGCCGCAGTGAATTTTTGAATGAATAACATCCAACAACTTAAAAAAAAAAAAAGCAAAACCAAAAACAAAAACAAAAATGTAATAAAATCTAATTTTTATTATATATAATCTTCGGGTCGATTAGTCAAATCAAACCATCTCATGGTCTCACTCATATCGTAGTGTTAATGTATGGATTGGCCAAAAAACGAAAAAATAAATAACTCAAATACCAAATAATTTTTTTAAAAAATAAAAGTAAACTAAATCTACAATTTATTACACATAAATCATAATAATAACACCGAAAAAGAAAATAAAAAAGAAAAGGAAAAAAGGGCATCCGAAAAAAATTTTAATATGAGAAAAAATAATAATAAAGTATTGTTTAATTATTATATGAATTAGAAACAAGCAGTAGATTAGAAGGAACGCAAGCAGAGCGCGTGGGGGCCCAACACATCAAACCTTTTCCCGAGCTCTTATAAACCCAGTTGTTGACTCGGCCCTTTGGCTTCCCACAATTTTCTCGAGTTTTCTGCTCTCTTCTCCATTAAACAATCTTCAAATCCACCCTTTCAAACACTAAATCACTGAAATATTCACAAAAAATCTTGAATTTTTCTCTGGTTCCTTAAGCCGCTCGCTCTCTGTGTTTTAATCTACTGATAAACCTCTGGTAGACGTTTAGCCGTTAGAGATTCGTTCTGAGTTTTGTTAAACAGAAAGAATTGTTGTTTTCTCTATTTCCCAGTAAGTTTTAGCATCTGGGGTTTACTCAGATTTTTCGGACTTTTCTTGATTTCATCCTTGATTCCGAAGTTTTCTTGATTTTGGTGCTCTTTTATTCCAGTGGGCGAGCGGCGTTGAATATATATCTATTTGTTTCTGACCAAGTTTGCTGTTATATTCTCGTAAATGGAAGCAACTAAAGGCAAAGGAAAATCCAAAATATATGGTGAAGAATCAAATCGAAGGGAAAAAGGCAAAGAATTTGAACGGAAGCCTGTTTTTGATGAAGTTTCCATGTCGAATAGGCCTCGTAAGAAGGCCAGCCAAAATGTCTCGTCTTCTTCTTCGACTCAGCAAGCCGCGCAGCCTGCTTTATCCACGGCTCCTCTTGCAATACCTACTCAACCTCCATCTTCAAGAATTATTTTTCCATTTGCATTTGATCATTCTCCAACAAGTATCCACCTGCCATCGAATTCAAGCCCGTTCCTTCCTCCGCCGCAGCAGAATCTTCTTCAACAGCAGCAGCAAATGATTTCCTTCGCGTCACAGAATACTCATCAGCTTCAGAATTTCACGTTCCCGCCGTATTTTGCAGGGGATGCGCAGCAGCAGCTGTTGCAGTACTGGAGTGGTGCATTGAATTTGAGTCCAAGAAATAGGATGATGATGATGATGAACAGGTTGGGGCGAGACGGGACGACGTTGTACAGACCTCCGATGGCGCCCCTCGCGGCTACGAAACTCTACAGGGGAGTGAGGCAAAGGCATTGGGGCAAATGGGTTGCGGAAATTCGTCTTCCTCGAAACAGGACCCGCCTTTGGCTCGGCACATTTGATACAGCAGAGGATGCAGCCATGGCCTATGATCGTGAGGCGTTTAAGTTGAGAGGAGAGAATGCGAAGCTGAATTTCCCGGAACGGTTTCTCGGGAAAGAGACCGAATCAGCAGCGGCAGCAACTTCAACCTCCCATGAAGGAGCCACGGTTGGGAGTGTATCTCAGCCTGAACCAGTTCAAGGATACTCGAACTCGCAAGTTTCGGATCAAGAACAACAACAGGTTGATCAAGCTGACTATAATTCCGGATTCGGATTGAGTGGGAGCGATATTGTTCAAGAAAATGTGGAGAACTTCGCCGGAGATGGGGACATTTCGCCATCTTCTGAACTGGTTTGGGGAGATATGAATGAAGCTTGGTTCAATACCTCATCGGCTGGTTATGTTCCGATGAGTCCGGTTTGGGATGACCATCTTTTAATAACTCCTAATCTTCCCTTTGACAGTATTCATCAACAAGATTCTTCTCAAAACATTGATTTTCAAGAGCATCAAGAAAATAAGGATTCATCGTCTTTTCTTCCTCCTCATTCTTCTCCTCCCCCTTCCTCATGTCCTATGGATCCTTTCTCTTGGAAAGATCAAGATTAAATTACGTTAGTTTTAAGAGGCACACACGTTACATACTCATCGCAATCGACAAACTTTTCAAGATTTTCGGGAAAAAGTATAAGTTTTCCGGGTTTCATCTCATTGTTGCCATCCACCCTCATCCATGATTCTGAACTTTTCTCTTTCTGTGTTTTTTTATAGAACATCAATTGCCTCTCAAGCTCTTACTCTCTTATACTTTCACCTTCTTCCTCCTCCTCTCTCGCTATTTTTCGATGTTTTCACGACGATTGCACGTTTTTCTTGTAATCTTTATGGGATTGGAATGTTAGTTCATCCCTTTGCATGGCATGGCATGACCTGCAGAAGGCTGCATATTTTAGGCCATTTTGCAGTATCTGATGTAATGAATTTGTAGATGTAGTTCAATTCAGGGTTATCATGGATCACAGAGGAGAGGGTTTTATGGCCTCCAAAGTGATGAAAATCCATCATTAGATCTGTTTTTGGTAATCTCAAATGATGGAAATTAGAAGTTTCTTTTACATTGTCCTTGGGTTTGTAGCTTGTTAAGTTGTTTCCTCCTTGCTTGATTCTTGGATTAAAAAAAGAAACTAGGTTTGAAAGAAGTTGGTCATATCAATAATCATTTTTAATGGTTTTGACTATATATATATAATTTTTTTTAATGAAATGAGTTTCATTAATAAAAGAAAAAAGATAGTATAAATACTACATTGGATATTCTCAAGATCTTAGCTATCATAATGAAGTCAACAGCAGACAAATACTACTACAATGTATCTATAACAGAAATTGCACCAGAAATACAACGAAAGTTTAAAATTTTGATCTTTTTGATTATGGCTTCCATCTCCGACTTCTCATTTTCGAACACAGTTCTGTTCTTCGTATTCCAAACAATATAAACCGTAGCTACAAGTGATACACATTTTATTTTTATTCAGAATGGAGTTACTTCAGTAAACGCCTCTAAAAGCTTTGAGCACGGCCGTCGACGATCCCATGATTTTCTTCATTCCAAGCGACGCACGAATTCCTTCCCAAATTGTTCTCGAGATGGGTAAAAGACTCCATGTTCGCATTGCACAGCGCACATTATTAATCTATGACATACGCAAATCGATACCGAATAAGAAACTTGTTATGTGCAAATGACCAAAGTGCAAATCTCTGTTTTGGGAAGACAAACGATTTCGTCAATAGAGATTTCTAGGGCTATCTTCCCACAGTTTTAGCAAAGAACTGAGACGCACGACTAATCCCTGCATTCCCACAGTTGTTCGAGTCCATTCTATAGGATTTTGACTTTGTAGTAGATTTTATTGAGCTTGAGTTGAATGTCTTTAATGGGACTTTGGCCGTTCTAATTGTTTATGTTAGGAGAATAATCAACTTATGATGTTTACGCTTGAACGATTTAAAAGATTGGAGTTGTATCGTTATCATCTGTGTTATCATCTGCTATAATATTTGATAAAACAACTAAACTTTATTCTACAGTTGGTATCAGATTTAGTCACCCATTCTATTAAGATGAAGTGTAACTATTGAGAGATGTGATGTTGGAGTGCAATGATTTAGAAAAACAATCAATAAGCGACAGTTTAAACTGTTGAACAACTTAAAATACTAGAGTTGAATATTATTATCAATTATAACATTAATAAAACAACAACAAATGATTGATCATTTGAAAACTTCAAATTCAATGTAATATAATATAATGGGAGTGGTCAAATATCTAAAAAATGGATTAGTTAATATATTAGAACAAACAAGTTAGATGCTTCAGTTTTCAACCAATTTTTCTTGAAGATTATATATTATACAAATGTCACGTTAACGACCAAGACAACGAGAACAACAATATGGGGGAGGCAAGAGATTTCTTTAAAATATAACTCCATTCTGAATGTAATATTTTTAAAAAACTAAAATAGATGGTTGAAACTATTATTAATGAATCAAACTTCAAATTCAATGGCCTATAACACGTAATTCATTTGACATCAATATTATAAATTTGAGACGTGATTTCAGATTCAAAAGACAAAATACCATTTTCTCTCCACTTTTTTTTTTTTTTTTTAGAAAAAAACGTTACATTAAATGTCTATATGATTCTTTTTAAAACATATATGTTCGCGTAAAATTCTTCTCTATTTTTCCATTATTAGGAAAAACTTTCCATTACCAAATCATCAATTGACCACAGTGTTCTATATTCTTCTAATTTGAATATTAGGAAAATTCGAAACATCTTGTAAAATACAAATCCCAGTAGATGGCATAAATTTCAATATCATATAACTTTTTTAAAATTATAAAAATAACCTTTATATTTACTTGTATAACTTGAAAAATTCATAAATCCCTCTCACCCACTGTTGTTATCCAAATGCTTTAAAACATTAGATTTAAAATTAAAAAAAATTCTAATGCCATGAGCTGCATCGTAAGCTTTTGAGACAAATCAATTTTTTTAGTTATAATTATAACTAACAACCGACTCTAATCCAAATTCTTCCAATCGAGTTAGAGATCAATTATTTTATCCAATAAGAACTTTAATATATTTATTGATATTTTATTGTTATATTTAAATCAAAGGAAAATTCAAGTGCTATTCAAATTTTTTCCGTTATTGTATTTACATTTTTGTCTATTGTGTGTGTGTGTGTTTTTTTTCCGCTTTGCAATTTTGAAATTCGATGTTATCAAATTCCAATTTTAGTGATGTATTTTTTTTTGTGCAATTTTTGTTACTTCTCATTGGGAGTACTGATATTAGGATGTAAATGAACCAAACTGTTTGTGAGCTATTCGAAGCTCGATTCGATAAAAGCTCGTTTGAGCTTGTTTAATGAGGCTCGTTAAGATAAACGAACCAAACTCAAGCTCTACGATATTCAGCTCGTTAGCTCGTGAACATGTTCGTTAGTAAATTCATAAGTATTATCTTAGATGAAATATAATAATTTTGATATTTAATTTATTGATTTAACACATTAATTATGAAATATATAGAAAAATCTATTAAATTTATTTATTATAATAAATTGACAAATTTTAATAAGAATATTATATTTTTTTCTAAAAGTATAATTTATTTTTTAATGAATTTAATGAATATTTAAATGTACAATTCATATTTATTGAGCTCGTTTAGGTTCGATAAAAGCTTGAATAAGCTCGTGAGCCATGAATATATTCGTTAGATAAAGCTCGAGCTCGGCTTGATTATAAACAAGCCAAGCTCAAACATTTAAGAGTTCGGCTCGGCTCGACTCGATTACATCCCTAACTGATATGACACTATACATATATAAACCATATTTGTGCAATGTCAGCATCATATTGGAAAAATGCCTAATTTTTTTTTTTTTAAAAAAACAAACAAAGATTCCGAAGTAAAACTGAAATTTTTAACTATAACATATTTAAACAAATTTACGAACCTGAACTTAAATTCGAGAACTGGATTGATATAGCTCAAATTAAAGAGATAAGTTCAATTATGAACTTTAATTTAAGATTAATTTGAATTCAAACAATTTATTTTTATAGTGCAAGTACAAACAAGAAAATAAAATTTTTTTGTGACCATTAATCTGTCATATACTAATCTATAATCATAAAAATTCAAGGGTGTGCAAAAGTGGGGCCATAAACCGACCTTTGACATAATCTAATTACGTCAAGATATTTAATGAGGGTGATAATTAGGATAATGATGCGGTTAAGAATTGTCCAAATAATATAATAAAAATATTTGCAAATATCTTGTGATTTGGTGGGATGGCTACAGAAAAAAAGTCATGCCCAACATTGATGTCATGCTTGTTGTCCATTTTTCCCCATGATAAATTGATAACATTAACTAAAGTCATTATTTTCAATGTGAATTGAATAAATCATCGGGTTTCGTAGTCTGCAATTCACGTTAATCAAATAAAACACATTGAACAAATCACGTGTGACAGGCTCACAAAAGAAAGTGTTGGTAGAGATAATCGAATTCATGACTATTTACCAAACATTTACTGAATACCCTTGCACCACTAAAAAAGGCGGTTTGCGACGGTTCATTAGCAACGATATTAGTGACGTTTTGAATTTCTTCCTTATATCGGTCATCATTGACCATTAGCGAATGTTTTAGCGAATGTTATTTTAAAAAAAAACCGTCGCTAACATTAGTTTCTGGATGACTCAAGGCAAATGCAACAAATGACTTTACACCAGTATAATACTCCTGGGGTGAGAACACATTCTCCATCCTACGATACATCTAAGTTCTATTGTTGTTATCCATTTTACCGTACAATAAATTTACAATTGAATTGATGATTTTGACTTAAATTAATGGTTATTTTTGAAAAAATATTTATGACCTACATTAATTACCGACAAAATAAATTGTTAGAACATTTCATGTTCGCAATCTTGATTTTGATGTTAACAAAACTTGTTAGTTTTGTTACTAAAGAGTTATCTAAGTGCGCAGGAAGCTGAAACTGATCAGGCTTCGAACTGATCAGTTACCAAGCCAAAATTGAAGCTATCGAAAAGCAAACTGAACGCGCCAACTGATTGCTCAAACTAAACCAGTATAACTGAAGTATCAAGAGCAGTTTAACTGATTTTTCAGTGATAGGTGGTTTAGCAGAAGACTTTCAGAAGCCCGACCAGCTGATGAAGTGTTCAACGGATGAAGAGCCCAACTAGTTCAACTGAATCAGTGAAATCAGTTCAGCTGACGAGTCAACTGATTTCATCTCATCAGATCAAGACCAGTTCAACTGACCAGTTGAAAGAATCAGTTTAGAATCAACTAGTTTGCAGAACACGACAAGTTTATAAAAGGTGGAATCCAGCTGCACACATTAAGGAAAAGTAATTGTACTATCAACAGTACAATAATATACGTTGCAGCAAAGCTTGAAGACAAAATGTTCCAGAATGGGTGTCGGAAAAGTCGAGACACAGATTTCAAGGAACACATTCAAACTGCAACGATCACATGTGATGAGTCTTGATGTACGGTCGCATTGCTGTTATAAATACAGATCAAGACCATCAACAACATATAAGGGTAGAGTGGAAAAACAAGAGAGAAAAAGGAAGGGTACGCTTATTGCATATCAGCTTAAAGAGAAGCAAGCAGCCCAGTCGAGGGAACACTTCAAGTTATATCAGCTTAGTGTAGAAGCTCATTTCCCTCATTGTACTGAGAACACCTTTCGAGTTGTTTTCAGATATCAGTTCTCATACACACACCACCACGCAAATACAATCTTGCACAAAGATGTAAAACTTGTGTATGTAGTCTTTGACACACAGAGTTAAACAAGTGTTGGCTGGAAGGTGATGCCTTCAGTCTAGACTAGGAGTTTAGTTAGGCAGTAGGTAAGTCCTAAACTGGGTGTGTTTGTACAAAGTGTTGTATAAATCAAAGTTTTCTAGTGGAACCTACCTGAGGTGGTAGAAGGGGTGACGTTGGAGCAGTTGAAGTCTCCGAACATCCATAAACATATCTTGTATTAACTGTTTAACTGTGTTTTAAACTGATTTGATCAGTTTAGCTGATATTAGTTCAGTTAAGTTCATAGTTGAACTGATAGAAGCTACAACCGATTCTCCGTATTTCAGTCGATCAGTTTACACAAGTAATTAGCTTTTAAAATCTCTCAGATTTTCTTAACGAAGAATTACTTCGAGTGTTTTCCGCTTGGTTTGAAACCAAATTCGATCTAATTCATCGGTGTACTCATTCTTAGTTAACGAGCTATTGAAGCACTCCCAAAAGTGCGCGAACCGATCCATCATAATTCATCTTTAATAGTAATACACGTAAGATATATATTAATCTATAATAAATATTGAAGTAAATAAAATATTTTAAGATGTATGCATATATTTACGTTACTTAAAAATATTAAAAATTAAGCATAATATTAAATTAATAATTAAACCGTAAGTTAAATTATATATTACATATTATTAGTAGTTTAAATAATAAATATGAATTAAATTAAATAAAAATTAACACGATAAATATTTATGAATATTTATAAACAACATTCAAATATAGCATATGTATTACTTAATATTGTTCAAACTATACATAAATTATTTTTATATTGTTAATAAAATTTATTTTTTAAAAATTGTTACAAATAATATACATCAAGTACATTAATAATTATTAAATTAAATATTGTAAAATAATAATGTTAATAAAAATATAATAATATTTTAAATTATATTTGAATAAATATTCAAGTTCCTGAATAATGTATCTGAAATGATACACGTAATTATATATAGCTACATATATAAATGTAAATTTATATATTTATTATCAAATTAACATACGTAAAGAAATACACTATAACATATGTATATATCTATATACACTATTTAGATCTAACATACAATTAAATGTGATAATACCCATTTTCGTCCTTATTGTTTACGGCTTTTCCCATTTCAGTACCTCTTTTTATTAACTGCTTAATTAATCCTTCATGTATTTAAAATCTTCCCGAATTGGTCCCTGTGGTTAACTAGACGTTAATATTAACGTTGACCCACATCATGTGCATGTCACGTGATCTTTTATTTAAGAAGGCATTCGATTTCTCCCCAAATCAGATTACTTGCCAGCCCCCACGACAACCCTAAATCCCCAAATCAAAGAATCCTCATCCCCCCCAAATCAGTGTACTTGCCATTACCCCTACGCCAACCCTAACTCCCCAAATAAAACGATGGCAGGAAAGCTGAGTGCGAATGCTTGGATACGGTAATGGCAAGTTTTCAGCCCGTAAGAAGTAAGCTTTCAGCCCCTAAGACGGTAATGGCAAGCTTTCAGCACCTAATACGGTAATGGCAAGCTTTCAGCTCGATAAGAAAGAATTCAGCGCATAAGAAGTAAGCAAGCTGTCCTTGATTAATTTGTTGCAGTTTTTGACTCAAATTTTCATGTTACTTATTTTTTTTCGAAATAGTATATTGGTAGTTTCGCTTAAGTGGAAGGTGGTAATGACTCGAAGAAGTAAATTTTCAATTGAATTCAGCCCGAATTACGGTAATGTTTCCTTTTTAAATGTGACGACTTTGTGGATAAATTTATTGAGATTTATCACATTTACGGGATGTTAATATTCTGTTTGTTAGGCTGGATGCGAGAACCCACTCTTGTTACAATTAAATTGTACTACAACGGTTCAATGGAAACCATTTGCAAGAGGAAAATGTACAAAGGTGGGAGTACTGAATTCTTTGATTTTGTGGACATGGATAAGATAGGCTTAATTGAACTATGGGGTTATGCTAAGGAATTAGGATGCCTGGACAAAGATAGGTTCAGATTTTGGCACAAAATCGGTAAATCTTTGACCGATGGTAGATATTTGGAAAGTGATGCTGATGTGGTTGAAATTAGGAACCATGTCCCCAAAAACTATGAAGTGGAAATTTATATTGAACATGATGAACGTGTTTCAATAAATCAGATAGATGCATCCTGTGTTTTAGAAAAACCGAATGAAGTTGAACCGAAAACAAGGGTTGGAATCAATGGTGAAGCTGATGTAGAATTTAACGATAGTGAATTTGATTTCGAAGAAGAAGAAAATTATAAGGGAAAGGGGAAAAATATAGTCATTGATGGTGATATTTCCAATGATTTGTTTGAGAGAATGCAAGGTGATGAAGGAGATGATGATTGTGCAAAAAATGATGAGTTAGAGAGTGCATTTGATTCTGAAGAGGAAGATCCACAAAAATTCCAAATGTATGAATATTCGGAAAATCCTGATTTGAAGTTTGGTATGATATTTGATTCAAAAAAAGAGGCAAAGTTTGCTACAGAAAGTCATTGTATCAGACGAGGGATGGTAGTTAACTTTGTGAAGAATGACAAAAGTAGGCTTCGAGGCATGTGCAAAAATGAAGGATGTGAATGGGTTATTCATGTGTCACCAATGAGTAAGGACATTTGCTGGCAGATAAAGACTTTTGAATCTGAGCACAAAAACTGCTATTGGAATGTTAAGAACAGAAACATCAAGTCAAGCTGGTTACGTGAAACTTTTGTGAATAAATTGAAATCAAATCCTAAGTTAGGTACCAGAGAGTTTAGAGAAGAGGTTAAATCTACGTTGAATGTAGCCCTGAAATATAAACAAGCTTATTTGGATCGCAAAAAAGCATTGAAGCTAGTTGATGGTAGTATAGCGGAACAATTTAGCCGAATAAGAAATTATTGTGCTGAACTGAAAAGGTCCGATGAAGATGCTTCTGTGATTCTGAAACTGACTGATGAAGATGATGGGCCAAGATTTCAGAGGCTGTATGTGTGCTTTTTGGCCTGTAAACACGGTTTTAAAGAGTCTTGTAGACCTGTGGTTGGAGTTGATGGATGTTTTTTGAAAACCAATAGTGGTGGACAGTTGTTGACAGCAGTTGGCCTAGATCCAAATAACAACATTTTTCCTATTGCTTATGGATTGGTGGAAGGAGAGACAAATGATACTTGGATGTGGTTTCTGCTGTTGTTGGATAACGATATTGGCTTCGAGAATCAAGATGGTTGGACCTTCATGTCTGATAAGCAAAAAAGCTTGATTCCTGCATTTGAGAATTTGTTTCCAAATGTTGAAAATAGATTTTGTGTTAGGAATTTGTACACCAACATGAAATATGATGGATTTAGAGGTGTGGCAATAAAAAATGCTCTTTGGGCTGAGGCTAGGGTGACAAGAGTTGAAGAGTTCAAAAGGCGCATGGAAGACTTGAAGAAGATTAATCATGATGCCTATATATGGTTGGCAAAAAAACCTGAACAACACTGGTCCAAGGTATACTTCAGCACAATTCCAAAATGTGATATACTTCTTAACAACATGTGTGAGTGTTTCAACAACATGATTTTAGATGCAAGAGAAAAACCAATCATCTCAATGTTCGAAACAATAAGAAATTTGTTGATGGCCAGGTTTCAAACCAACAGAGAGAAGGCCGAGAAACTGGGATGGTGTGATGTGTCCGAAAATTAAAGTTGTCTTGGCAAAGAATAGCAAGGAAGCAGCTGCTTTTAGTCCTTTGATGGCTGATGAGACACATTTTCAGATCACAGGATTACACCAGCAGCACTCTGTTGACCTGTGTAGGATGAGTTGCAGTTGTAGGAAATGGGATTTGACTGGAATTCCATGTGCACATGCTGTTTGTGCTATTTGGTGTAAGCAAGAGAACCCGGAGGCTTATGTACATCGTTTTTATAGTGTTTTGAAATACAAGCAATGTTACTCGCGATCCATCATGCCCATTAATGGACCAGCCCTGTGGCCTGAATGCCAGTTAGTCCCTCCATTACCACCAATTTATAAAGAAAAAGTTGGTAGGCCAGAAAAGTTGAGAAGGCGACAACCTGATGAAGTTCCAGCTTCAAGACAATCAAAGCTGAGAGGTGTGAAACGAAACAACAAATGTCGGACATGTGGTGGGTTTGGACACAATCGAAGGAGTTGCAACATATCTAAAGCAAGTGGTTTAGATAGGGCAACACAAGAGAACAATGAAATGGACAGAGGTGAAACCGAAACACCACAAAATTACAACGAAATGGATATAGGTGATGTTGTGGAGTTACTTTTGTTTTAATTTAGATTCTTACTTCAATTTTTAGCATGATAATATTTAGCATTTAATAGGTGACATAGAATCTGCACCACAAACATGCAATGAAACCGAGCTTGGTGCGACTACACAGGGCGACGCACTGTCAGATGAAAGCGAAAGATTCATATCCAACAAAAGCGCAGAACGTGCTGAGGCAGCATTCAAAAGAAGGAAAAAACTGCAGGTTACAAACTATATGTTGTGTATTTATGATCATTTAAAGTGACATATTTTTTTACAAGTTTTGGTGTTAAATGATTGTTTTCAGGTAATACGACAACGAGCAACTAGAGTAACAATTAGTGGCAGCTCCTACAACATCTCATCTGTTAATGTAAGTGCAACTAAACCTGTTACATTTATTTTTGTGAGTTGGATATGTGTCAATTTTTTGTATCTTCTTCTCAGGTACGTAAAGTACTCAACAAACAAACACATGTCATTGTGAAAGGCGGACGGAACTTCGTAACTGTGTCTAATTTGAGAGCTTCAGTGGATGATCAAAGGAAAAAAACACCGATAGAATCAAGTGGAACTGATGGTTGACGAAGTAGTGGTTGTGGACATGATCACAGAAAACAAAAAAGAACACGTTATTGTTTTGTTGGATTTTAATGGTTGTGGACATGTTATTTATTTCTTGTTGGATTTTAATGGTTGTGGAAGTGAATGTTGTGGTTATGAAATTAGTAGCTTTGATGAATCATTGTGTTGTTTGTCTTTTATTTTCCTGGAATTTGTGGTTGTGGACATCTTTTTTCCTTGTAATGGTATGCATCTTCCTTCTTTTTTATTCATGGAATGGTTATCTGCTTTTGTTATGAATGGCCACCTGTAAATTGTGCCAAGCTTCCAAAGAATGGTTCTTCTCTGCTCGAAGGTTCCATTAAATTATGCTTCCAATATATAGTAAACATTGGACACAATTGTGCATTTGGTCACAAGATGAAAATGAACAATTGGACACAGTTGCAAACACAAGATGAATATTAAACATCTTACTCAAGTCAATGTTAAAGAGAGATTGTTGCATTCTTAATTCAAATCCCATAATCCACAAAACACATTTAGTTTTAACACAAGTGCAACATAAGCAATAACTACTCTATTTATCTTCACCAAGGTGTAGAGACTCTGTTATTTCTTTGAGCTCTGTAGATAACTCTTCCATTTTTAGTGCATTTTGGCGACTTTGACAGTTCCAATTCCATTTGAGCCACTACAAAGTGGGCTATTCTTTCATACTCTTTTGGTTTTCTACTCGAACTTCCATCAAATGTTGAACTTGAACATTTTGCCTCGTTACAGTTATAAGTTTCAGCTCCAACAGATTGTTTCTTCATATAATCATCGAATGATTTCAATGCCTCTTCTCTAGTGCAATAGGATTTGTGAGAAGCTCCACTGTATTTACTCACTTGCACTTGAGCCTCCTCCCAATTGTCGTAAACACCGGGTTTTCGTCCAACAAATACAACATATGTTTTTCCCTACAATAAATAAGAATTTTCAAATTTAGAAAAAATAATCATACATACAAAAACGAAGGGAAGTCAACAAAATACACACTAAATTAGTGATCATGCTACTAATCTGTTGAAAAATTTCGCAATAAAATCAAAAAGTAAATATACATATGTAGGAGAATTACATAAAACTACACCAAATAAAATAAATCTTGTTGTGAAAAAGTAAAAATTTATGGTAAAAAGTAAAAATCTCAAACTCTCAAAATTATCAAACTACACACTTTATAATATTTTTCTTTCAACTCAATTGTGAATTTATTCACAAATGGTGAGGCTATTTATAGAATTTCTTTACAAATAATCCAAAAATAAAATACATCATTACCTACATCATCACACACTAATTTTCAATATTTACAACTCTTATTTTCAACATTCAAATATTCAATACACACATTTTAAATATTAATTTTCAACACTCCCCCTTGTGATGATGATCATAATGATTGACTTCATTACGTGTTTTTATACTGCCTCGTTAAAAACCTTACTAGGAAAAACTCATTGGGATAAAAACCATAGTAAGGGAAAAAGAGTGCAGCCACGTAAACTCCCCCTCATGTTGACACGAACAATTCTTCACAAATTTCGTAGATTGCGCATCCCAATATTATATATGTTCTTTCTGAATATCGTCGTAGGAAGTGCCTTTGTGAAGAGATCTGATGAATTTTCACTTGATTGAATGTGACGAACATCAATACATTTATTCTTCTCAAGCTCCTTGGTGAATGCGAAGAACTTAGGAGGAATATGTTTATTTCTGTCGCTTTTTATGTATCCCTCTTTCATTTGAGCAACACATGCAATATTATCTTCATATAGTATCACAGGCTTCTCGTCGAATGATAATCCGCATGAGATTTGGATATATTGGGTCATTGATTTTAACCACACACATTCACGACTTGCTTCATGTAGTGCAATAATCTCGGCATGATTTGATGAAGTTGTTATGAGCGTTTGTTTCTGTGAACGCCAAGAAATTGCAGTGCCTCCACGAGTAAATACATATCGAGTTTGGGAACGTGCCTTGTGTGGATCAGATAAGTATCCAGCATCGGCATAACCAATTATACTTGGATTAGCATCTTTTGAATACAAAAGTCCCAAGTCTGTCGTTCCTCGTAGATAACAGGAATATATGTTTAATTCCGTTCCAGTGTCTCTTTGTTGGATATGTGCTAAATCTTACCAACAAATTTATGGCAAAAGATATATCAGGCCTTGTACAATTTGTAAGATACATAAGGGAACCGATAGCGCTTAGATATGGTACTTCTGGACCAAGAATATCTTCATCATCTTCACATGGACGGAATGGATCCTTTTCTATGTTTAATGATCTAACAATCATTGGAGTACTTAAAGGATTTGATTTATCCATATTAAAATGTTTAAGGATCTTTTATGTATAATTTGTCTGGTGAACAAACATTCCACATTCTTTTTGTTCAATTTGTAAACCTAGACAATACTTGGTTTTTCCAAGATTCCTTCATTTCAAATTCTTCCTTCAAATATGACACAACTTCTTGAATTTCCTTATTCGTTCCAATGATGTTTAAATCATCAACATATACAGTAATAATTACGCATCCGGATGTTGTTTTCTTAATGAAAACACAATGGCATATTGAATTATTTACATATCCCTTTTTCATCAAGTGATCACTTAGCCGATTATACCACATTCGGCCGGATTGCTTTAACCCATATAATGATCTTTGTAATTTCACAGAATAACATTCTTGGGTTTTGAACTTTGTGCTTCAGGCATCTTAAATCATTCAGGGATTTATATATATATATTACTATCAAGTGATCCATATAAGTAAGCTGTAACAACATCCATAAGACGCATTTCTAAATTTTCAGATACCGCCAAGCTAATCAAATACCGAAACGTAATTGCATCCATCACGGGAGAATACGTTTCTTCATAATCAATTCCAGGCCTTTGAGAAAAATCTTGTGCAACAAGTAGAGCTTTATATCTTACAATTTCATTTTTCTCATTTCGCTTTCTAATAAAAATCCATTTGTATCCAACAGGTTTTACACCTTCAGGTGTAAGGACTATAGGTCCAAAAACATTACGTTTATTTAGCGAATCCAATTTAACCTGGATGGCATCTTTCCATTTTATCCAATCCTGCCGATTTTTACATTCACCAAAAGATTTTGGTTCATGATCATGTCAATTGCCATATTATAAGAAAATATATCATCAATTTCTTCTATATTTTTTCGGTTCCATATTTTTCTAGTATTAATATAATTGATAGAGATTTCACGATTCTCGTCAGTTTGTGGTTCTGACAGAACATTTTCATCATCATGTGTTTCTTCAGGAACATCATTATCTATTTTGTGATCATCGTGTTTCTCTATGAATTTTCATTTTCGAGGATTTTTATCCTTGGAACCGACTGGTCTTCCACGCTTCAGGCGTTTAATGACATCATGAGTATCTTCAATTTGTTTCTTCAGAATTTCAATTCGAGCAGGGGCATTTGCAGCATGTATATATGATTTAGTTACCCCTTTTGTGTCTGCAAATGAATCTGGTATTTGATTTGCTATTCTTTGCAAGTGCACAATTTGCTGTATATCTTTTTCACATTATTTTGTTCTTGGATCCAGATGTAACAATGATGATACATACCATGTAATTTCTTTTTCGGTATGTTTCTTATCTCCCCCTAACATTGGGAAGATTTCCTCATTAAAATGACAATCAGCAAAACGTGCTGTGAACACGTTGCTTGTCTGAGGTTCAAGATATCGAATGATTGTTGGACTATCATAACCGATATAAATTCCAACCTTTCTTTGAGGTCCCATTTTCTTTCGTTGCGGTGGTGCAATAGGCACATACACCATACATCCAAAAATTCTCAGATGAGAAATGTCTGGTTCTTTACCAAATGCAAGCTGCAATGGGTAGTATTTATGATATGCACTTGGTCTGATGCGAATTAATGCAGCAGCATGTAAAATTGCATGTCCCTATATAGAAATAGGGAGCTTTGTTTTCATAATCATTGGTCTAGCAATCATTTGCAGACGTTTAATCAATGATTCAGCCAATCCATTCTGTGTATGTACATGAGCAATATGATGCTCAACAATGATTCCCATAGACATACAATAATAATTGAAAGTTTGGGAAGTAAATTCACCAGCATTATCAAGTCTAATTTTCTTGATCGTATAATCGGGAAATTGATTCCTCAATTTTATTATTTGAGCAAGTAATCTTGCAAATGCAACATTTCGAGTTGACAATAAACATACATGTGACCATCTGCTGGAGGCATCAATCAATACCATAAAGTATCTGAATGGTCCACATGGTGGATGAATTGGTCCACAAATATCACCCTGAATAGGTTCAAGAAACATTGGTGATTCAGTTTGGATTTTGACTGGTGATGGTCTTATAATAAGTTTTCCAAGAGAACATGCTTTACATTGAAACTTATTATTCTGAAAGATCTTCTGGTCTTTCAGCGGATGACCATGTGTATTTTCTATCATTCTTCGCATCATTGTTGAACCAGGATGTCCTAATCGATCATGCCAATTGGTTAATATTGAAGAATTATCAACTACCATGTTTGATTCAATGTGACTTATATATGTATAATGCAATCCAGTAGGGAGCATTGGTAGTTTTTCAATCACATATTTCTTTCCTGATTTATATGTGATAAGACACATATATTTCTCATTCCCTTCATTCATTGTTTGAGTATCATACCCATGGGAGTATATATCATTAAAACTTAACAAATTTCTTTTCGATTCTGGTGAATATAAAGCATCATTGATTAAAAATTTTGTACCATTAGGTAAAAAAATTGTGCTTTACCACATCCTTTAATCAAGTCTACAAGACCTGATATTATATTCACCATTGTTTTTGTTGGTTTTAGTTTCAAGAAATATCTTTTATCTCGGAGGATAGTGTGCATTGTACCACTATCGGGTCTGCAAACTTCAGCTTTGTTCATAGCATTTTCCATGTTTGAACTTCAAAAAAATATGCAATGAAATAAAATTACTGACAATACATTTATAAAATAAAATACAATACAATACATATGTAAAAAAATATAGCACACGATAAAACATTATCATACGGGTATATTTTACATATTTATTCCACCAGCAAATTGATCATTGTCTGATAAATCAATCGGAAAATCTCCGGCATCAAAATGAGTTGAATCACTCAAAGGTTCACTCTGTTCAGTGAAGTTGATATCATTTTCTTTCCCCTTTATTGATTCTTTATAAAGTTTACAAAGGTGCTCAGGGGCTCGACAAATACGGGACCAATGTCCTGGAGTACCACATCTGAAACAAGAACTTTCAAATCTTTTTGAGTGATTCTCATTAACACTCATATTTTCATGATGCCTTTTCCGTGGATGGTTTGGGATACTCTTTTGAGATGAGTTATGGAAGTAACTATCTCGATTATTTTCAAAACCACGGCCGCATCCACGACCTCGACCACTTCCACGTCCACATCCACGACCACGACCTCGATTTCGTCCTCGACCAAAATCTTGTCTATAACTTTTATTTTGGTTTCCAGATTTAAATTCATTTTTGTTTACGACATTTACTTCAGGAAATGTCGTTGAACCAGTTGGTCGTGCCTGATGATTTCTCATTAACAGCTCATTATTCTTTTCCGCCACAAGGAGACAGGCGATAAGTTCAGAATATCTCGAAAATTCACGCACTCTATATTGTTGTTGTAGAGTTATATTCGATGCGTGAAAAGTGGAAAATGTTTTTTCAAGCATTTCCAATTCAGTAATCTCGTGTCCACAAAATTTCAATTGCGAGATTATTCTATACATCGTCGAGTTGTAATCACTGACTTTTTTAAAATCTTAGAATCTCAACGTATTCTATTCATCTCGGGCGGTCGGAAGTATAACTTCCCTTATATGTTCGAATCTTTCTTTTAATCCCTTCCACAAAGCCATGAGATCTTTTTCAATTAGATATTCACATTTCAATCCATCGTCGAGATGTCGACGTAAAAATATCATGGCTTTTGCCTTTTCTTGTGATGTCGATATGCCATTTTCTTTTATGGTCTCACTTAGACCTAATGACTCAAGATGCCATTTCTATATCGAGAGTCCATGGCATATAATTTTTCCCCGCAATATCAAGAGCAATGAATTCGAGCTTTGTCAAGTTTGACATGGTGGTAGTAAAAAAAATTACGATGCATTTTATTAGTTAATGAATATTGCAATACAAAGTAATGGATAAATAATAAGTACAAGCATTCGTAAAAATAAAGAAAACACAGGAGGAGGATATTCTCCAATAAATACAAGACTCGTGAGTATGATAACCAAAATAATTAAAAATAACCTTGAGAAATCCATATTCTTTTTTCTTCGAAAAATTTGATGAAGAATAATTTTTAGAGAAGAAGAGAAAGTTGGAGTGATTTAATGTGTTTGTGAGATGATATTTATAGGGCAAAAACTAGCCGTTTTGTTACCGTTTATGACCGTTGATGTACAAAAAAAATAAATGTATGTATTTGTACAATTTTATGATAATAATATGATGTATATAATACTAGTCATGTTTAAATAATTATGTATATTATATCACATTATTATAATAAGGTGTCATAAGTTATTTTGTTTAAAAATCTTATATGCTTTTATACTTGTCGTATCCCTTACCGGGAGTGTGGGATGTCGTCTTAACATTCTCCCAGGATTTATAACAAGTTTTTGAAAATTTATAATATTATATTATATATTAAATATATACACAATAAATAAACAGTAAAATAAATATTATTACTTTTGTTACCTTTTTCTTCTGTTTTGGAGCTTGGAAAAATATGGAGGACCTTTAGAGCTTCGTGCTGATAATGTGTTGTGAAAAAGTAAAAATTTATGGTAAAAAGTAAAAATCTCAAACTCTCAAAATTATCAAACTACACACTTTATAATATTTTTTTCTCTCAACTCAATTGTGAATTTATTCACAAATAGTGAGGCTATTTATAGAATTTCTTTACAAATAATCCAAAAATAAAATACATCATTACTTACATCATCACACACTAATTTTCAATATTTACAACTCTTATTTTCAACATTCAAATATTCAATACACACATTTTAAATATTAATTTTCAACAAATCTAAGTATTATAATTATGATACCATGTTGTGCCTAATAAATTAGAAAGATAGCGCTAACCCACCTTCGAAATTTATACTCAAAAATATTGAGATACAGTACATACATATATATATTCCATTAACGATTCAGTACATACATATATATATATATATTCCATTAACGATTTAGGATCAACTCATATCCACTTCAAAATGACATATAAGATCACAAAATAAGAATGCTACGAACATACTAATCGCGAAACTATAGCAAAACCATGGAAAATAATGAAAAGCCTTCACCATTGCAGATGTTGTAGTAGATTGAATCTGGAATTGCTGAATTTTCTTCCAGTTTCCCGTGGGTTTCGAATTAGGATTCTTTGATTTGGGGATTTAGGGTTGTCTTGGGGGCTGACAAGTAATCTGATTTGGGGAGAAATCGGACTGAAGTTGGAGTATTGAGATAAAATTTAATAATAAGAAAATATTCCTAAATTTAATTTAAGCCAATGAATAATTTATTTTAATGATAAAGAAGGTTTTAAGATTTATTTAGATTAAGTGGATTTAAGTTAGTAAATAAGTTCTTTTAGGTCAAATAATTAATTAATAGCCTAAATTAAAATGTGTAACCAATTGGGATAAATTAATCTAGGCCTATTTTATTTAAGAAATCGTAACTTAACATGTTAGTAATTTATTTTAAGACTTAGCCATGCATGCAAGAAAATTACTATCCTAACGTAATTTATTAATTCACTAAAATACATAATAAGTGTTTAAAACTTTAAGGAGTTAAAATTCAATAATTAAGCAATATTTTTCCTTGCATTTAAACATCAAATTTCGGCCCCCTTCAATCAAATCCTTACATGTTTGGCAACTCTCCATTTTTGATTCTTTTCCTTATCCTTTCTTGGTATGACAATTCCTTCATTTTAAATCACCTATAATTAATAATTAAGCAATATCCTTACCTTCATTTTTGATAGAAATTTCGGTCATCACACTCCCCCTAAATCACCCCTCAATCCCACCATATCACACCTCATTCCATATCTTACTAGCAACTAGGATAGAATGATTTGAATTGCCATTCAACCTCCTCATTTAATTAGTAACCTTCCCCCTTCATTCCTTGACATTCTCTCCACCCTCTCATTCGAAAATATCAGTAGGAATCATCTGAGAAAAACGTGAACCATCAACAAGAAACATAAGAGAGAAAAGAAAAGAAAACTCCGTCTCCGTCGCGCCGTGTTTGTCGTAGTGTTTGTTCTCTTCTTAAACGAATTTCAGGCATGTAGATACCATTCTTTTCTCTTCAATCAAGTCATATATACATTTTTAAACCATATTATGTTCATGAAGCACAAAACCAGCCAATTTGACAGCACATATTTTTCGAAAACTTGCACAGATTTTTCTCGGCTCTTCTTTGTGCTTCACGGGTTTGATTGTTTTTGTGGTTTCAGGAGGTTGGCTCGATTCAAGACACTCAAGGCTGCATCTAGGCATTACTAGGGTGTGTTGGAGTCATGTTGGTCCATTGGTTCAAGGCCATGCACTCAGGAATTAAGACTTGACAGCAACTTTCCCATAGTTGCAAGTTGAGGCTCAATTTTTGGTGTTTTGGTTGTCTAAGGTGTGTGTTCGAACCATGGCTAGCCTAGGGACAGTAGCCATGGTTAGAACCCTTCCTTAGCATGTCTAGAATGTGACCAAGATGGCCTTTCAAGGCTTGGTTCATGGTCCCATCGAAATTTTAAACAAACAACACAAGTGCCCCTTCGGTTTCAGTTTCTGATTTTTTTTGTGTGAGTGAAGCTTCGGCTTCTTGAGGTTTGGGTGGATCTTGGTTGGCCTCTAGTCCTTAGCCATGGTTCATACAATACCTCATGATGTCTAGATCGAGCCATGGTCGATCATATGGCCACTGGAACGACACAAGATAGCAAGCGATCCACACCATCGCATAGTACAGAATTTGGTTGGCGTTCTCGGTTTCAAGCTTCGGTTGTCCTAGGTGTTTGCTTGAGTTGTGGTTGGCCAGGTACCCTTAGCCATGGTTCAAGCCACACCTTAGGACATTGGGAAGAGACTCTGGTCGGTGGTTCAAGCCCCAATGGCCTTGTTTTTGCAAACCACGCAAAGGAAAGCAGGGCTGCTGTCACGGATTTGGACAGCAGCTTTGCTGCGGTTCAGAGGTATCGTTCGAGTTCTTGGTTGGCTTTTAGCATATGGACTTGGACTGGAGAGTACCTCAATGAGTTAGGAAGGTCATGTTTTTGGCCGTTTGTGATTTGGTTCAGTTTAGAGGTCGTACGAGAATTTACGGTGCAATGTGCCAAAGTGACACTCGAAAGAGCGTTTTACGATTTTGGCCTCCATTCACATTTTTCGTGCATTACAGCCCTAGGGATATATTTTCCAGTATGTTAGGTGTATTTTAATCATGGCTAAATGTTGGTTCAATGTTGGTTCGGGTTGGTACGAAGCCATGGTTGAATACTAAGTATGTTGGGCGTAGTTGTCTCGTTTTTGGTTCGGTTATGAAGTCTTTGTCAAGTCAAGATTATTTGCATGTTTCTCATGTTAGAATTAGGTCGCAGCGAGCCTAGGGACGATCCAACTCATTCGATAAAAAAACATGGTTATAATTATATTACGTGCATAAAATATAAAATGTTTATTTTTGAGATATATGCGATATGTCTTGTGGCCACCTTACGCTTATGGGATTGCTTCACCCGGTGACTTACAACCGGTTTAAAAATATGTATGGGTACGGATATCCAGTCCAAGGGCTGTGATGATCTCTACCGCTTAGTATACTGTGGTTTAGTCTGATCAGATGTGCATGTTATGTTATGTTATGTGCCACTTGCGTAGAAACATTATCTCTACAGAAAAATTACGATATGATATGTTATGACAGAGCTCTATCGAGCAAAGCTTTTACGTATGATTTTCAGATATGCACGTATTTATAATTACTCGTGACATGATCTTTTTACCTTATGCTTTACGATACGATATTTTTACGTTACACAAAATTTTATGATATATTTACTTGTTATTCACGATATAAGCATGCTGAGTCTTTAGACTCACTAGACTTGATTGTTGTAGGTACTGATGAAGTCGAGACTGAGGGCGGGGACCAGTGAGCTAGCTTGGGTCGGCAGTAGTAGGAACCCGAGGACCTCATGTTTCAGTTTATGCACTATTTTATATTCAAACTCAGTTTTAATATGTTGAATGATTTTTAAGTGATTGTTTTGAACACAATATTTACTTCCGCTGTTACTTTTAAGTTAAACCTATTTTATTAGATTATTTCATGAATGTTGCATGTTATTTATTTAAAGAGAAAATTTTTAATAATTCCGCAAATTTTCAAATATGAAATACGGGCCTCTACAGTTGGTATCAGAGCCTATGTTCTTGTAAAGGGTTATACTACTACTGATCTCAAGAAGCTAATGAAGTCACGTCTTCGGTCTGTAAGTTTTACGTTTACGCATTTCGTTTAAAGCATGAAATATTTTAACAGCATGTTTTAATGAAACGATTTATGTCAAGATTATGATTATGCAATATTTATTTAAATTTAAAGAAATAATGGAATTATGCATGTTGGTTACGTATGTGTTATATTTATGGAACAATATGCCTCCTAGACGCATTCCTGAGCGCTTGAGAGATGATAAGCATCGTCATGAGGACGGTGAGGATCATAGGCAGGAGAGAGATTTACCACCATCCCCTCCACCGGACATGAACGCCCAGATGTTAGCCGGAATGACTTAGTTCTTCGCGCAGTTTGCGGGGAACAATTCTGGGGTAACCAGGCAGACGGGACCTGAGGCTACCTATGAGCGGTTCATGAAAATGAGACCGAAGGAGTTCTCAGGGATGACAGATCCTATGATTGCCGAGGGCTGGATTAAGTCCTCGAGGTTATCTTTGAGTTCATGGAGCTTGGAGACGAGGATAGGGTTCGTTGTGCGACTTATCTGTTTGGAGGAGATGCCCGCTTGTGGTGGGAAGGAGCATCTGTAGCCCTGAATTTGGCCACTATGAGCTGGACGCACTTTACAGAGGTATTCTATTCTAAATATTTAACGAGGTGCGTTCCAGGTTGACCAGGGAATTTATGAGCCTGAGGCAGGGAAACATGACTGTTACGGAGTTTATCCATAAATTTGAGAGGGGTTGCCATGTCGTGCCACTGATTGCAAATGATGCTGGAGCCAAGTTGAGGCAATTTATGGATGGTCTGCGGCCGATCTTGCGTCTTGATATTAGGGTGGCTGGCCCTACTACCTATGATGTCGCTGTCTCCAGAGTTCTAGCTGCAGAGCAGGATCAGAATGACATTGAGAGAGACCGCCAGGGCAAGCGACCAGTCCAAGTGCCGCACCGCCCTCCCCATCAGCAGCATTAGAGTAAGAGGCCTTTCCACGGTCCATCCAGGAACAGAGGACAGCAGCAGCAGGGACGTGTAGTCCCGAGGGCCACGGAGTATCCAGTCTGTGCTAAGTGCACACGCCGTCATGCTGGAGCCTGTATGTATGGCTCAGGGAAGTGCTACAAGTGTGGTAGTCCTGACCACTTACTGGGAGCCTGCCTACCCAAGGCAGAGTCTTTGCCCTCCATGCAGCGGAGACAAACCTGGAGACAATGCTCCTGACAGGGAGAGTTTTTATAGCTGGTTCAGCTACGAATGCCTTGATAGATTCAGGGGCTACTCATTCGTTCATTTCGGAGACCTTTGCAAATTTTCTCCAAATCAAGACCATTGGGCTAGATGTAGCGTATTAAGTAGTATTGCCTTCTGGAGAGGAGCTGGCAGCTACTAATGTGATCCGAGACATAGACCTCGAATTTCATGGTAACCTTGTTTATGCGGATCTTATCGTATTGCCGATGCCAGAGTTTGACATCATTCGGGGTATGGACTGGCTATTAAGGAACAAAGTTTTAATTGACTTCCAGCGGAGATCTGTTCTAGTCCGACCTCTTGGAAGAGAGCAGTTCTTATTCGAACCAGACATGTACTTTCCTTTACCGCATATAATACCTTGTGTCCAGGCTAGGAAGCTTATGCGTAGAGGGTGTCGAGCATTTTTAGCGACTTTTGTATCTGTTCTCGAGACAACCAGTCAGCCAGCCTCCGATGTCCCAATTGTTAGGGACTTTCTAGATGTGTTTCCTGATGACGTCTCTGGTATGCCACCTGTGCGGGAAGTGGAGTTTTCTATTGAGCTTATGCCAGGTACCGCACCGATCTCAAAAGCACCTTACCGATTAGCACCAACAGAGATGGTAGAACTCAAGAAGCAGATTCAGGAACTTCTTGACAAGGAGTTCATTCGCCCGAGTTTTTCACAATTGGGCGCGCTAGTCTTGTTTGTGAAGAAGAAGGATGGTTCGATGAGGCTCTGTATTATTGAACAGGGTTACAGTAAAGAACAAATACCCACTTCCGATGATTGAAGATTTATTTGATCAGGTGCACGGAGCTTCAGTATTCTCAAAGATTGATCTGCGTTCTGGTTATCACCAGTTGAGGGTGAAAGATGCCGATGTTCTCAAGACTGCTTTTAGGACTCGTTATGGCCACTTCGAGTTCCTTGTGATGCCGTTCGGTTTGACGAATGCGCCAGCGATCTTCATGGATCTCATGAATCGCGTATTTCAGCCGTATCTTGATCAGTTCGTGATAGTATTCATAGAAGACATTCTCGTCTACTCAAAGAATCATGAGGAGCACAGCAGACATCTGACCGCAGTTTTGCAGACCTTGCAAAAGCACAAGTTATTTCAAAGTTCAGTAAGTTCGAGTTCTGGTTAGAGAAGGTGGCGTTCTTAGGCCACATCGTTTCTAGTAGGGGTATCGAGGTAGACCCAGTGAAAGTTGCAGTAGTCAGAGATTGGGTTGTGCCGCAGAATGCATCAGAGATCCGTAGTTTCCTTGGGCTAGCAGGATATTATCAGAAATTTATTCAGGGATTCTCCTCTACCGCAGTTCCACTCACGTCGTTGAAAAAGAAGAATGCGAAATTTGTTTGGAGCGATGAGTGTCAGAAGAGCTTCGATACTTTGAAGCAAGCTCTTATCTCAGCACCAGTATTTGCCATGCCTTCAGGGCCCGGAGACTTTGTTTTGTATACCGATGCTTCGAAGCTCGGTTTAGGCGCAGTGTTGATGCATCATGGGAAGGTGATAGCATATGCTTCTCGTCAGTTGAAAATCCATGAGAAGAATTACCCTACCCACGATCTAGAGTTGGCAGCCGTAGTTTTTGCCTTGAAGATTTGAAGGCATTATTTGTACGGAGAGAAGTGCCAGATCTTTACCGACTATAAGAGCCTCAAGTACTTCTTTACGCAGAAAGAGCTGAATATGCGTCAGAGGCGTTGGTTAGAGCTAGTGAAGGACTATGACTGTAACATTAGCTACCACCCGGGCAAAGCTAATGTAGTTGCAGATGCACTGAGCAGAAAAGTCGTAGTGATGACTCATTTGGTGATTCCGAGACCCCTTCAGTTTGAGATGCAGAGGTTTGATTTAGAGACATATCCTCGAGGTAGAGTTCCCCGTCTATCTACTTTGACTATTCAGTCTTCTCTTCTAGACTGTATTCGCAGTGGACAGTCAGCAGATGAGCAGTTGGCAAAGTGGAAGCAGAGAGATGAGGCCAAGGGCAGTATCTTGTATACAGTTAGCGATGGCATTGTGAGATATCGAGACAGAATGTGGGACGAGTCTTTCCATCATCTTATGTCCTCACTCACACGCACCCTGGGAAACTTCCCAGGAGGTCACCCACCCCAAAATTGCCCCAAGTCAAGGACACTTAACTTTGGAGTTCTTATGTGATGAGCTACCGAAAAGAAGATGCACCTTCGTGATATGAGTAGTACAAATCAAATCTTTTAAGCCCTCTTCAACTGTACAATCCATTACATTGAACAGTCTCGGAATCCCTCTCATTCCCGTGTGGGTCGGTTCATTCATGTTACCAAAATCAGCGCACTTCTTGCCCATTAAGAAGACTTTCACCATGATTCAGTATGCAGAGTTGTATATCCGAGAGATAGTCCGACTTCATGATACTTCCGTTTCTATAGTGTCTGACCGAGATCCTAGATTCACTTTCTCATTTTGGAAGAGTTTGCATTCGGCTATGGGTATGCAGTTGTTGTTTAGCACGGCTTTCCACCCACAGACAGATGGTCAGTCAGAAAGAGTTATCCAGATTTTGGAGGATCTTCTCCGTGCATGTGTCATCGACTTCTCAGGGAGTTGGGAGTCGAAGTTGCCATTGCTAGAGTTCACCTATAACAACAGTTTTCAGTCGTCTATAGGTATGGCCCCGTATGAAGCACTGTACGGTCGTTAGTGCAGATCGCCTATTCATTGGGATGAAGTAGGGGAAAGATCGGAATTGGGCCTGGAGATTATTCAGCAGACCACCGATGTAGTAATCAAGATCCGTGATAGGTTGAGGACCGCTCAGAGTCGACAGACGAGTTATGCGGATCAGAGGAGGAGAGATCTAGAATTTGCCGTTGGCGACCATGTTTTCGTGAAGATAGCGCCTATGAAAGGTGTCATGCGGTTCGGGAAGAAAGGAAAGCTTAGTCCGAGATTCATCGGACATTTGAGATCCTCGACAGAGTTGGGACGTTAGCTTATCGTGTTGCTCTTCCGCCGAATCTGGCCGGAGTACACAACGTGTTCCACGTCTCTATGCTGAGGAAGTATATGGCGAATCCTTCGCATGTCTTGAACTTCGAACCGTTGCAGCTCACTCCGAACCTGTTTTATGAAGAGAGACCAGTGCAAATCTTAGACAGACAGGAGAAGAAGTTTCGGAACAAACTGGTGAAGCTAGTGAAAGTCAAATGACTTAATCATTCGGAGGAGGAAGTTACGTGGGAATCTGAGCCAGAAATGAGGAGTCGGTATCCCGAGTTATTCGGTAAGCTTTAATTTTGAGGACGAAATTTCTTTTAAGGGGGGAGGGTTATAGAACCCGAAAAATTGGATTACGTATAAGCTATGCATAATTACTATTATTTAAATTAAATTGATTTTATACATGCATGAGTGTTTAGTTCATTTTAAAATTTGTTAAGTCATGATCATTTATTTTAAATCACAAAAGTTTAGTTTTATCTTTTCGGTTAAATACGCGAGGTCGGACTGGAGTTGGAGTATTGAAATAAAATTTAATAATAAGAAAATATTCCTAAATTTAATTTAAGCCAATGAATAATTTATTTTAATGATAAAGAAGCTTTTAAGATTTATTTAGATTAAGTGGATTTAAGTTAGTAAATAAGTTCTTTTAGGTCAAATAATTAATTAATAGCCTAAATTAAAATGTGTAACCAATTGGGATAATCTAGGCCTATTTTATTTAAGAAATCGTAACTTAACATGTTAATAATTTATTTTAAGACTTAGCCATGCATGCAAGAAAATTACTATCCTAACTTAATTTATTAATTCAATAAATTACATAATAAGTGTTTAAAACTTTAAGGAGTTAAAATTCAATAATTAAGCAATATTTTTCCTTGCATTTAAACATCAAATTTCGGCCCCCTTCAATCAAATCCTTACATGTTTGGCAACTCTCCATTTTTGATTCTTTTCCTTATCCTTTCTTGGTATGACAATTCCTTCATTTTAAATCACCTATAATTAATAATTAAGCAATATCCTTACCTTCATTTTTGATAGAAATTTCGGTCATCACACTCCCCCTAAATCACCCCTCAATCCCACCATATCACACCTCATTCCATATCTTACTAGCAACTAGGATAGAATGATTTGAATTGCCATTCAACCTCCTCATTTAATTAGTAACCTTCCCCCTTCATTCCTTGACATTCTCTCCACCCTCTCATTCGAAAATATCAGTAGGAATCATCTGAGAAAAACGTGAACCATCAACAAGAAACATAAGAGAGAAAAGAAAAGAAAACTCCGTCTCCGTCGCGCCGTGTTTGTCGTAGTGTTTGTTCTATTCTTAAACGAATTTCAGGCATGTAGATACCATTCTTTTCTCTTCAATCAAGTCATATATACATTTTTAAACCATATTATGTTCATGAAGCACAAAACCAGCCAATTTGACAGCACATATTTTTCGAAAACTTGCACAGATTTTTCTCGGCTCTTCCTTGTGCTTCACGGGTTTGATTGTTTTTGTGGTTTCAGAAGGTTGGCTCGATTCCAGGTGCTCAATGCTGCATCTAGGCATGTACTAGGGTGTGTTGGAGTCATGTTGGTCCATTGGTTCAAGGCCATGCACTCAGGAATCAAGACTTGACAACAACTTTCCCATAGTTGCAAGTTGAGGCTCGATTTTTGGTGTTTGGGTTGTCTAAGGTGTGTGTTCGAACCATGGTTGTCCTAGGGACTGTAGCCATGGTTAGAAACCTTCCTTAGAATGTCTAGGACGTGACCATGATGGCCTTTCAAGGCTTGGTTCATGGTCTCATCGAAATTTTAAACAAACAACACAAGTGCCCCTTCGGTTTCAGTTTCTGATTTTTTTTGTGTGAGTGAAGCTTCGGCTTCTTGAGGTTTGGGTGGATCTTGGTTGGCTTCTAGCCCTTAACCATGGTTCATACAATACCTCATTATGTCTAGATCGAGCCATGCTTGATCATATGGCCACTGGAACGACACAAGACAGCAAGCGATCCACACCATCGCATAGTACAGAATTTTGTTGGCATTCTCGGTTTCAAGCTTCGGTTGTCCTAGGTGTTTGCTTGAGTTGTGGTTGGCCAAGTGCCCTTGGCCATGGTTCAAGCCACACCTTACGGCATACACTTTTTGGCTATTTTTTACAGTCTCAAATTCAAAGCAAGCTTCCAAACTGATTCTACTTAACTCTTTTTTCACCGCTTATCTGTTTGGAAATTCTTGATCAACAAACAAGTTTGAACCATCTGTGAATGAATATGTGTCATTATCACTATCCACATATGCAACCTAATTACTGGCAACCAAATTTGCCTCGACCTCAGCGTCATGGATGACAATCAAATCACGTGCTTCATCATATAACTCAGTCGTGTTATTACGATCCACATGGATGACATCCACATTATGTGTTTCGTCGAAAAACTCACTGGTATTATTACGATCCAAAGAAACAATATTCAAGTCAAAATAATCATCAAAAGATCTATGTTCGTTAAAATTACTATTATATTCATCAATACCAACTTCGTGCACATTATCAGAAACATCAAAGGAAGCATAAACAACATGTTCAATTTCAACTTGAAGCACTGGCCTATTTTTCGGACAACCAAAATACAAATATGCTTTCAAATCATGGTCATTCTCTATATAAATCGATTGAATGTTGCTCGACAGCTCTAGAAGATAACTCAACCTCAAGTTGGTAGTATCGTCTACTTTCCCAACTCTATATAGTTCACTTTTTAAATTTTCGAAATAACAAATATCATCATCTACTGGAATAGCAACAAACTTTGCATTGGACCATGAATTCCATTTATATATCATCTCTTCACTCACTTCCCATTTACCATCGAAATGAACAACGATAGCTGTAAACATATCCTACAAAATTTACAAAAAATTAAGAGAATAAGATAATTAGAATCGGAAAAAATTAATAAAAAAATATAAATAAGCTGGTCGACCCATAATTATGGGTCGACCAAGAAAAATTTTCTTGGTCAACCCATAATACTTGGTCGACCAACTTAATTTTGGTTGACCAATTTTTCTGGGTGGACTCTTGCTTTTTCTCAAGAGTTGACTCCGGGTCGACTAAATTGGTTCTGGGTCGACAGATCACGAAAACTAGAACCCAGCTTATTCGAAGCAAGAATTTTTAAATCAGGTCAATCAAAGCTTTGATCTGGCTAAATGAAGAAAATAATGACACGAGGTTCAAGGAAAATGGAGAAAACTTACTTGGGCATAAACTGAGACATGACTTTTTTTCTTAAAGTACAGAGGAATTGGGCAAGATGTTGGAGTAGATTTAGATCTAGATCTGAGGAATGAGCAAGAACATGGTGGGAGTAGACAGAGGAGAGGTGTTGAAGTTGGATTTAATGTAATGCGGAAGCAGTTGAGGGGTAGATGGCTGTTTTAATGGTTTTATTTGGGGAATATGGAGTAGATGGCTCGTAAATTTTAATTGAGGAAGTTGTGTGTCGACCGAGAAGAAAGAGAAGAGGAGAATTAATTAAGTTAAAGAGTATAATTCCAATTAAAGTAATAATCAAGAGTCAACTCCTTGTTTCTTAAAAAAAATTTCAGAGTCCTTTTTTTTTAAATACTTTGTGTCTCACTCTTATTTTTTAGTTGGCCCAGTATGTGCTGCCAACACGGTTTCGGGGGTTTGAAGCCCTGATATTTTCTTTATATGTCTCTGTAATATTGGAATAATGGAGTTGGGAGTAAACTTTTAGGGTTAAATTTTTGACACTAAGTCAAAAGTTATAATTATTAGTCAAAACACAACTTTATTTCATTATACATGTGGCATTGTAGAGGCATATATTAAGCAACATATGGTCATGAAGGGTTTCACCTACTTGGATGTCAATGGGTCATGCTATTAAGCTCATGAGTCTCGCACTAGTGCGTGCCTCACTGTCGATTTATATTCCTTCGAATCACTCTTACTCTTTTATTACCGAGACCCTGTATCCAGCATAGAAACTCCAAAGATCTGACAGCTCTATTTTATGGCTCAGCTAGCCAACGAGATCAAATGGTGTAATATAACAAGCATGACACTCAGGTGCTTTTAATGAAATAACTAATCTAAGTACTTTCTTTGACTTATAAACGCTTAACACAACATAGATCTGTCCATACTGTAAACTAGTTCATTATTTTTTCTGACTTTGTCTTATACTAAATTAAATATAAAAGGCCCCTCGTCTACATAGTCCTCTAGGTAATTTAAGTATATTTTTCTCTATGTACTTTGTCAGTTAGAATATTTATTTAAATTCGTTTATGGCCGTTTGAAAATAAAAATAAATATTTCATGGCACTTCTATATTTGTTTAAATAACCACGCGACTTTTTTTTAATTATTATTATTCAAAACGTAAGCATACATGAGAGGATAAGACAAGATCTCTTTAGTATTGAGAAAAGAAAAAAATAAATTATGAGGATTGGTATAGGATCGAGTGTCTGTAGTTTTACTAAAAGTCTTAACTAATGAAACGGCGAAATTCAAATCACTTTAATCTTACAACAGTCAAAACATCAAGTTTCAAATATTCGATTATGCTTTTAGGATACATGAAAATATCTCAAAATTTTGAATCTTTGATTTTTTCTTGCCCCTAACAGATTATCCTGATCCAGCCAATATCTAAGAGGGCCTTTACAGAAGAACCAAGATCATCCTTAACATCAATCCATTGTTCCTGGGCATATCCATGTATTACCGACAACATTACTTGAAATTACGGATGACAATTTCACCCGCACATTCAGGCCTCGTGGGTGCCTCCCTGAATGGGAGATTAATCACATGCAATGTCATCATCTACTTTGAGTGTATGAACTAGATTTGAAATAATACAAGAAATACAACTTGTTTTGGTTCCCTCAAACTAGATATGAGTAAAGCATATGACCATGTAGAGTGAAAATTTATTGAAGCGATAATTGCCGGTGTATCGTGTTCTCGCACCCAAGACGCAACAAAAGTTTAAAATTTTTATTCTTGGTCATTTTGTGTTTAGAAACATTCATAAGGCATTTAGAATTATACCTTTGCATTCTAAACGCTGGACTCCAAATTATTCCGGATATACGCGGAGATAGCCCTTCTTGTAAATCCCTAAGAACGGCTCTTCAAATTTGATCGCCTAATTGAGTCCACGATCGAAGACTGTCTTTCTCGCTTGGATGCACTAGAAATCGCAAGTGATTTACGCGTTGAGATTACGTACTCCGAATTTACAAAATCCGGAGACGGTGCAGAGTCGGCGGCACGGCGTGGAAAAAGGTATTTGGACGAAAATTCTCTCAATTTTATTCAAGGTAGTCGTGACTTTGCTTGGTTAGGAGGGAGGATAATTTTGTGTATTTTGTGTGCAAAAAAATTGGTCATGTATTATGAGTCAAAGTGGTGTAAATTTAGAATGAGACTCCTAATCTAATTAGGATTCCCTCTCCCACACGGACTCTAATAATTTCATTATATTTAAACTCTCATATAATTAATATATAATGTATTTATTAACCTTTAATAATAAATGATATGATAATATCATATACACATATTTTATATCACCATAAAATATATATATGTATATGTATATTAAATTAAATAAAAATTATTTAATTTATTAACTAACTCTTTGGTTAATTTAATTCTAAACTCCTCAACAATATTTATGGGAATTTATGCATGTCAGCAGTCACTACTACTAGCACAATCATTTAATTAGTAAATTCTAAATTCACTAAAAAATGATTCCAAACTCATTATAACCCCGATCGACGATCCGAGAGCGGAGATGTATCAAGGATACAAATCTTGTTCATATAATGAAAATCGAAAATTTCGAAGATTAAAATTTTCACTTACCGAATTTAGAACTTACCGTATATGACAGTTACCATATTTGGTAGCTTCCAGTTTTATGAAGGAGTGGCTGCCAGTTTTGTGAACACCTTCACAAAACAGATAGTTCCACTCTCCTTTCTTATTTAGCAATCATGCCAACTTGCATTTGTTCCATCTTATGGAATCAACTCATAAACTCTTTTATAAGCTCTCTGTTTGATCTCCATCAAATTATAGTTGTCAAATTCCTACTCCTTGAAATTTGACTATCTCAACAGGAGCATGAAATCCAATACTTGTGTGACCCCCAATGGTTCAGGGATACAACTAGCTGTGGGTTCACATCTCCATTTGATTCAGAATAACATTTATTCTTATTCAGGCTTACCCTAGTTAGCCCCATTCTTTTCATCAACACCTTGATCAAGAATGTCAGAACTCATTTCTGATTGCACCCATCGGATCATGGTAAGATCGTCTAGTAGCATCATCCCATGATTCCCTAGGTATCACTGATAGTGCCTGCAAGAACCTTTTGTCATGATTAGCGTACAGTACGGTCCCTTCAACACATATATCCCGATTGAATCTGCAATCGAGAGTTGCATATGAATTCGATAACAATGTGATTTATCTTTGAGTAATAGTGTCATGGTATGCGCAACTGAGGAAACACCTTTTCAAACTGCACATGTATTGCTCATGCCAGAGATTCCTTGCAATATTGAATCATCAAACCACATAGGATATCTTTACCCATAGGCAAATGGTGAATCCCCGACTACAATACATTTGCTCCTACGTATTTCGAAACTACATCCAACCTCGGCACCTGATGACCCTCGATGGAGTTAATAAACGGATCAAAGTGCATGCTAGTACGTATTGCCCCTACATTGTGCTGGGTCAAAGGACTAATGGTGTACAACCATAACTGTGGATTATTCCACTCGATAAGTGAGAACCTCTTGGACAATCCGAGGGATGGTTGTTCAGTGCATCATCATATGATCACCCATCTGTGTGAATGTACATCTTCATGCCCTTGACAATGAAACATGGCGTTTACATCACAGATGCTAGTCTTAAACTCGAGCGACCTTTATCTTTGTTTTAGGTGGCTAATTCAACTAGGAACCTGTTTAGAATATACGGTACACTTCCTAATAAGTTTCATGATCTTATGTTGTGATGCAGACCTCATGGTACCTATTATATATTCAGGGACTTTATCTATGTAGTTTGCATGGGTATACAGATAAAGTATAATGCAATAATAAAATAAAATCGTAAAATATTATTAAAATAAAGATTGTTTTACATTAGAGTCAATAAAGCCGAAGCCACAAGTTAGCTTGCCGGGCACATACTCTTAATAATAATGATCCCCCTTTGGGTTTGTCGTGGAGTTTGTGAATCTGATTTTGCGATTTATATCCTCGGTCTCATATTTTTTCTGAACTAATCAGAATATTTGTGGGACGATTAAGACACAACAAGGACTTCGACAGGGTGACCTACTATCGCCTTACTTGTTTGTTCAATGTGCTCAAGGATTATCAACACTTCTTTCCAATGCAAGGAAACTAAAAGATTCAAAGGAGTCAAAATTACAAACTCGTGTCCATCTATCTCACATATTTTCTTTGCAAACGACAGCATTGTATTTTTTAGCGCCTCGGTGAATGATTGTTTTCAAATTCAATAATTTTTGCAAACGTATGAAATGGATTCTGGGCAATTGGTAAACTTTGATAAATAAGCACTCACATTTTTTCCCAGTGTCTCCCCAGAAACAATACAGGAAATTCAATGCATACTATATATTGATGTCGTTAAGGGGCATGACCTATATTTGGTACTGTCAATGTTTTCTCTCCGAAGTAAACGTATCCAGTTCTCAGCTCGACGGGAGCATCTATATAACAAAATAAGTGGCTGGGTGTACAAGTTCTTTTCGATAGAGGTAAATAAATCCTTATTAGTTCAGTTCTTCAAGCTATCCCGTCTTATGCTATGTCGTGATTTAAATTACTAGTTTCTCTTTGCAAAGAATTGCCGCAAATTTGCGCAAAATTTTGGTGGAGATCCATGTCTGATGGGAAAAAGGAATTCATCGGACTTCCCGGCAGAAGCTGTGTAAACCAAAATATTATGAGGTATGGTTTTTTGGAGCCTTGGTGTTTTTAATCGAGCATTCCTCACCAAAAAAGTTTGGAGGTGTTAGAGTAGATGCCCAACGAGCTAACTTGTAGCTTGAACTTTAATGAATCTTATGGAAAAACGATCTTTATTTTAATAATATTTTACAATTTTATCCAATTATTGTAATTACTTTATTTGTATACCCATACAAAATGCATATATAAAGCCCTTGAATATATAATAGGTATCATGAAGTCTGCCTCTGAGCGTAAGATCATGAAACTCATTAAGAAGAGTACCATATATTCTAAACATGCTCTTAGTTGAATTGGTGGCATAAAATATGGATAAAGTCAACTTGACACTAGAATATGTTATATAAAAATAATTTTTTAATAGGTAAGAACATGGGAATGTCCGTTCATACAGATGAGTGATCATATAATGATGCATTGAACAACCCTCCCTCGGACTTTCCAAGTAGTTATTACTTATTGAGTGGAATAGTCAGCTGTTATTATTGTACATCATTAGTCCTTTGACCTGGGATAGCATAGAATCTCTACGTACTAGCATGCACTTTGATCCGTTTACCAAATCAATTGAGTGTCATTAGATGACGAGGTTGGGTGTGACTTTGAAATACGTAGGAGCCAATACATTTTAGTATGAGATTCACCGTTTTTCCTAGAGGTAAAGATATTTTACATGATCTAATGAATTAATAGTGTAAATAATCTATGGCCAGAGTAGGACATGTACATTTTGAAAATGTGTTTCCTCAATTGTACATACTATGTTACTGTTACTATTCAAGGATATATCACATCTATAATGTACCGTACTTTACACTACTAAGAATTTTTGCGGAAAAATAAAAATTTTCTTAAATATGAAATAAACTTTCGAATTTGCATTAAAATGTCTCGTTCGTCTAAAAACATTTAGCATAAACCAACCACACTCAAGTTTGCCAACCATCTAAAAGTATTTGCAATAAACGATCACCATGGAAATTTTGCTAACGAAAATACTTGTTTTAGAACATCGTAAACAAACATGAAATCAGAGTATTTGAAACTTTCATAAATTCTTAAAAACATGGCGGTCCTCGGGTTTAGCCTCCCGCACAGTCCAAGCCAGCTCACTGGTCCTCACCTCTCGTATCCTCAAATGCATCCTCACCTGCATCGATCAAGTCTAGTGAGTCTAAAGACTCAACACGTATAAACTGGAAGTAGCAAGTAATACGTAATAAAATCACATGCAACTTTAAAATAGAATATACATACTTGAACTTTAACATGCGTGTGAAAGCTTGATCTTACATACATTACATAGACGTGAGATAAAGTAAAACTTTTCTTAAACATGCTTGCATACTTGTACATACTTGAACATACATAACTTCATCATTTTGCGTAGAGGCATGTTTCAAAGCAAGTGAACCCATACATAAATATGCCTGATCAGACTAAACCATAGTACTGGGCTGACAGGGAAAATCCACTGCCACATACATGAGATCTCCATTCATGCTTTAAAGGGTGGATTGGTCCCTGGTCATGCTTTACCGCTTTCCAATCATGATCTAAACCCGTTCATGCATTAATGGGGTGGAGAGGTCCTCGGCCACGTTCACCAACTTCCAAACCCATACATAAATTAGTCACAAGACCTTTAGCATACCTCAAAAACTTAAAATATTTTCTTTTTGCACGTCAACATACTTACTTGGCGTTGAGGGATTCGTTGGATCTCGCTGGCACTGCTGCAACATACTAACATGATTTTAAATACTTAACTTGCATAACATAGACGTAGACACTCGAGCTCACCACCGAAGTGAATAAATAGCTTATGACATTCTAGTTCACTCGGGACTTGACCTCGTTTAATCATCGTACTAAACCATGACATAAAACCCCAAAGCAATCAATATAATTTTACCCAAAATTGGAGTACACGGACCCCGTGCCCAGGTCCGGCTACGGGTTCGTGTAGGTTCTGTAAAAGTATACTCGAAAAGAAGTAAGGACAAGGATCCCGTGTCAGGGTCCGTGTACCTACCGGATTGACACACTCGAAAATAAGGAAGGGAACGGACCCCGTGCTAGGGTCCGTGTGGGGGTCCGTGTAGGCTTGCAAATATGACACTATGAAGGAAACAAAGGCACGGACCCCGTTCCTGGGTTCGTGTACTGGTCCGTGCAGCCTCGAGCAAACAAAACCTACGTGAAAACTTTACATGATGCTTCTTTCTCCCAACCATACCAAATGGGGTAAGAATCGACACCTCGAGACACCTCCTAGGACATTACGGTAGTGACTTCAACCCGTACAAACCATCAAAACGTCCCCAAATCTCGACAAGCAACGACAAGACGACACATTTTGAAATTCGACGCCAATTTCTTCCTACGACTTCTATTACCACCCATTCCATCCCCGACTCTAAATAAACCAACAAATGATGCCTAAACACATACCATATAAAGTCTAACCGCAATGGTGATGGCTTAGCGATGTCCAACGAAGCCTGCAACTCAAACACTTCAAGAACACATCAATAACATATTTTCAGAAAAACGCAGTTTGAGCAGTCTCAAAAAAACGATCATAACTCACTCAATTTTTATCCAAATAATTTGATTTTATATCAAATCGAAGGTATAAAAAAGTTTTACGATTTACATGTTGAAAGTTTTCTCCAAATCACTATCGAAAAATCGCAGTATTTAAAAGAACAGTACATTTTCGAGTTTTAGATCCAAAAACGTTTCAAAACTCAATCCAACATGATTCTGCTCAAAATTTGTACATCATACATGGATTTTTACGCATAAAAACAACGCAACACATACTATGACATGATCGACATAGGAAAAACAGATTATACGTGCCTTTAAATCTTTAACGTTATCGAAACGACGACTCCGACGGGGGAAGGAAGCGAGGGTTGATCCAGGACGATCGTGCAACGACTTTCTTGAAATAAAACTCACGAAAATTGCTGGAGAATTAAAAGGAGAGGGGCGGCTGTTCTTGCTTCAAGGAACCCTAGTTTTCTTCTCTCAAAATATGAAAATCTGAATGAAATGGATAGGAAAAGTGTGTGTGTGCAAGTCTATCGTGTGGGTGTATGTCGGCTGTGTGTGCGTGTGTTTAGACAAATTAGGGAAATGATTTTGCTCAATTACACAATTAACCATGCTAATCAAAATACTAATTAAAATGTTAATGAAATTTTAATTCTCATTACTAAACAAAATCCCCTACTTTAAAATAAATTGCACAATTGCTAAACTTTTAAAAGCTTAAAATCCTAAAATCACTAAATAAATAAATTTGGCTTTAAAATACTAAAACCTAATAAATTATTAAAATGCCCTATCCTTAACTTAAAATAAAACACTACGTTTAAAATTGCCAAACTCGTCGCCGGTCTTTTATCCTCGATCCCGTATCGGATGATCGCCTGAAACATGAAACTCAAGGAAATATTTTTAACGAGCATCCCGTAAACATAAACAATTTAAAATAATGAAGTTTCATAAAACATGCTTCACCAAAATCATTTTAAATTTAAATAAATGATTTAACAATTAAATAAATGCATGGGTTTTACGTGTACTGATTTTGTGCTTTACAGTTCCTCTCCCACTTATATAAATTTCGTCCTCGAAATTAAATCTTACCAAACAGTTCTGGGTAGCGGTTCCTCATATCTGTCTCGGTCTCCCAAGTGGCCTCTTCTACTGATTGGTTCAACCACCGAACCTTGACCAACTTGGTCACCCTATTCCCAAGTCTACGCTCCTGTCTATCTAGGATTTGGACAGGTCTTTTCTAATACGACAGATCTGGAGCAAGCTGCAACGGCTCATAGCCCAAAACATGCGAAGGATTCGCTAAGTACTTCCTCAGCATCGAGACGTGGAACACATTGTGTACACCGGCCAGATTCGGCGGTAAGGCTACACGATAAGCTAGTGTCACAACTCTGTGGAGAATCTCGAACGGCCCAATGAATCTCGGACTAAGCTTGCCTCTCTTCCCAAATCTCATAACACCCTTCATGGATGCTATCTTCACGAAAACGTGATCATCTACAGCAAACTCTAGATCCCTTCTCCTCTTGTCAGCATAACTCTTTTGGCAACTCTGTGCGGTCTTCATCCTGTCACGGATCTTGACCACCACATCTGCAGTCTGTTGAACAATCTCTGGACCAAGCTCTGACCTCTCACCGACTTCATCCCAATGAATTGGCGATCTGCACTTCCTTCCATACAATGCCTCGTATGGAGCCATACCAATAGATGATTGGAAGCTATTGTTTTAGGTAAACTTCACTAGAGGTAGCTTAGATTCCCAAGTCCCTGGAAATCGATCATACAGGCTCGCAATAGATCCTCCAAAATCTGAATCACTAGCTCAGACTGGCCATCTTTCTGCGGGTGAAAAGCTATACTGAATAACAACTTCGTCCCCATGGTTGAGTGCAAACTCTTCCAAAAGGACGATGTAAACCTTGGGTCCCTGTCGGACATAATAGAAACTGGGATTCCGTGCAATCGGACTATCTCCCGGATATAGAGCTCCGCATACTGCGTCATGGAGAAAGTCGTCTTCACTGGCAAGAAGTGTGCCGACTTAGTAAGTCGATCCACTATAACCCAAATAGCATTAAATCCCTGACTGACCTCGGCAATCCAACAACGAAGTCCATGGTGATATTCTCCTATTTCAACTCGAGGATAGGGAGTGGCTTAAGCATCCCTGCTGGCCTCTGATGCTCTACCTTCACCTGCTGACAAATGAGACATTCAGACACCAACCGACGGATGTCTCTCTTCATACCTTGCCACCAATACAAAATCTGCAGATCCTTGTACATCTTGGTACCACCTGGGTGAATAGAATACGGAGATGCGTGTGCCTCTGACAAGATATCTTCTCTGATCAAATAAACACTGGGCACCCACATCCTTTCTCTGTACCACACAATACCATGAGACACCGTGTAGAGTACAATGACTTTGGCTTCATCCTTCAGTCGCCATTTTTGTAACTGCTCATCTGAAGGCTGACCTGCACGGATTAGGTTAAGCAACGAAGACTGAACTGTCAGATTAGACAGCTTAGGAGCTCTGCCTTTACGATAAACATCTAACCCAAATCTCTGAATCTATGACTGAAAAGATCTCTGTACTGACAGTTGTGCTACTACTGAAACTTTACGTCTCAAGGCATCTGCCACAACATTAGCTTTCCCTGGATGGTAGCTAATTTCACAATCGTAGCCTTTTACCAACTCCAACCACCGTCTATGTCTCATATTCAGCTCTTTCTGTGTGAAGAAATACTTGAGACTCTTGTGATCGGTAAATATCTTCTCGCCGTACAAGTAGTGTCTCCAAATCTTCAAGGCAAAGACAATGGCGGCTAACTCAAGATCATGAATCGGGTAGTTCTTCTCATGCACCTTCAATTGCCTGGAAACATAAGCTATAACCCGACCATGCTGCATCAACACTGCGCCTAAACCGATATTAGATGCATCGCTGTATAACACAAAATCCCCTTGCCCTGCTGGCATGGCTAACAATGGCACTGAAATAAGAGCTTGCTTCAAAGTATCGAAGCTCCTCTGGCACTCGCCACTCCACACGAACTTAGCATTCTTCTTTGTCAATGAGGTGGGTGGCACTGCTATCGACGAAAATCCCTGAATAAATTTTCTGTAGTAGCCTGCTAGGCCTAGAAAACTGCGAATCTCAGACGCATTCTTCGGCTCAACCCATTCCTGGACTGCTGCTACTTAGCTGGATCCACCTCAATACCACTGCTAGATATTATATGGCCCAAAAACGCTACCTTCTCCAACCAAAATTCACACTTACTGAATTTCGCAAACAACTTGCGACTCTGCAAAACCTGCAAAACTGTACTCAGATGTTGAACATGCTCCTCATGACTCTTCGAGTAAATGAGAATATCGTCAATGAAGACTATGATGAACTGGTCAAGATAGGACTGAAATACTCGATTCATCAAGTCCATAAAGATTGCTGGAGCATTCGTCAGTCCAAACGGCATCACTAAAAACTCGTAATGCCCATATATGGTTCTGAAAGCTGTCTTATGAACATCTGCATCTTTCACCTTCAGCTGGTGATACCCTAATCAAAGATCTATCTTAGAGAACAATGTAGCTCCCTGCAACTGATCGAACAAGTTCTCGATCCTTGGGTGTGGGTATTTGTTCTTGATCGTTACCTTGTTCAGTTCTCGGTAATCGTTACACAGCCTCATGCTCCCATCTTTCTTCTTCACAAAAAGTACTGGTGCACCCCATGGTAAGAAACTAGGGCGAATAAATTCCTTGTCAAGGAGCTTATGAATCTGCTGCTTGAGTTCTAACATCTCAGCTGAAGCTAGACTGGTACGATGCCTTAGAGATTGGCACAGTGCCTGGCACAAGGTCAATGGAAAACTCCACCTCTCTCTCCAGTGGAAGGCCTGTGACATCATCTGGAAAGACGTCAAGAAAATCTCTGACCACTGATACATCAGTTATAGACGGAGTGGGTACGTCAGGTGCAGAAACAATGCTGGCCAAGAAAGCCTGACAACCCTTGTGCATAAGTCTCCGCGCTTGTATGTAAGAGATCATGCGAGGGAAACTCCTCCATCTAGCTGGCTCGAAGAGAAAGTGTTCCATGCCCAGGTCTTACCAACACTGACCTTTTCTGTAAATCGATAAGAACTCTATTCTTTGTCAGCCAATCCATTCCCAAAATGATATCAAACTCTGGCATCGGCAACACAATCAAATCGGCATACACTAGGTGGCCTTGCAGCTAGAGATCGATGTCCCTGACCACGCTAATAGCTGACAATTCTTCTCCTGATGGGACTGTTACTGAATAGCTCACGTCGAGTCCAATAGACTTGACGTCCAGGTGACTAGCGAATGTCTCTGAAATAAAAGAGTGGGTGGCTCTTGAGTCTATCAGGACCTTCGTGGCTACTCTCTTTCTGAAAATGTTTCCGGTCAGTAATGTCGTGTCTGGGTTCGCCTCTTGAGCATGCATGGCGAACACTCTTCCCTGGGTCGGCTGCCTCCACTGTGGGCATTCCTTCAGCATGTGGTCACTGGCTTCACATTTAAAGCACATGCCTGACCCACATAAACATTGTCCCGGGTGCTGGCGGTTGCACTTCGGGCACACCGGGTGCTCACACGGCCTCTGGGGCGCCTTCTGCTGAGGGACAGGTCCCTTACCCTGTCTGTCAACCTCAATATCTCGTTGATCCTGTTTTGCCGCCAAATCTCTAGACACGGCAACTGCATAGGTAGTAGGACCTAGCAACCCTCACATCACGGCGCAAGATCGGCCGCAACCCATCCATGAAATGCCTCCGCTTCCCCTGGGCATCATTAGCTATCAGGGGCAAGTGGTGGAGGAGGAGGAGCGTCTCTCCCCTCCTTTCGGTCCTCTTTGTCCTCTTCTCTTGCTTCCCGGTTAATCAAACTTCTAAGAGGCATACTGTTCCAACAATTTATCCAACACGTAAACCCAAT